>NC_045030.1:112322921-112344605 GCF_008632895.1 Mastomys coucha
GTTTTGTTAGGCTGTGCATCTCCTCAATGGTTGACTGCCTTCTGATTAGATTTCAATTGCTTTAAGCTGAACAGATTTTCCTTTGAAATAAGGGCACTGGAGCTTTCACCTTGCCACTGTGGTGAAGTGAAATCCCTGCTGCAGTCACTGAGCTAGTGCTAGAAGAGCACCTGTGAGCACAGGCTGTCAGAAGGCCCTCAGAGCCTTGATATGTTGAGAGTACAGCTGCTAGGCTGAGAAGCAGTTGGATGCACTTTGCCATTTCTTCTGCAACCACAAGTCTGGCTAAAGGATCTCTACTTTCTTTGATGTGCATTGGTTAACAATAGTTTTGAGAAGGGTCCATTTTGTACTACTGAAGACTAACTGGATCTGCGGGGGTTGGGGGGAAGTGGCATGGCAGACCCTGTTAAATAAAATTATTTTGATGAGAAGAGTAGTGTGACCTCACAGTTTCCATTTTGTCTAAATCTCCATTCAATAATGTTTTCAGTAAGGATTCCCAGAAGGAAATGGGACTAAGTTGAAGCTTTTCTTTTCCAAAAATCAACTGGAGTTATTATATTAAAATTTTACATGTTTCCAGACTTCCTAGTAATGCTACAGGAATATCTGAAATCTACATGGTACCCAGCCAGCATTGGATATTGGAAAAACATTTAAGCCAACTGTAGGCTTTAGGGTTTGTGAGACAGTGGGCAAGATCAATTTCGGTGTCTTTTCTTAACATGTAACAATAATGATGCATAATTTGGTCCATCTGGTAATTCATGAACTCTAAAATTCAGAAAGGATTTTTGAGTTAAAAAAACTTTCTGTGAATTAATGTTTCACTGGTTATTTCTAAAAGAAGTTAATCAGAAATTTTCTTATGGCAGTTCAATCATACTTATAGTGCTGCTTTTATTTATACTATGAAGTAGTAAGGAATTGTCTTACCCTTTTTCTCTGCTCAAAATAAACTGTAGAATTTATTAATTGTAAAATACAGGTAGTGGGTAGGAAAGAGAGGAGGGTTTAATAAGATTGTGTGCATTATGACTGAATACTTTCAGGCTTACTATTTTTCTCCCAGAAACCACTACTTTCTCTCAAAACCTGGAGTGCCCATTTAGAGTGATGAGTTTGTGATTTTACTGTATTAGATATTTCAGCTTTTGATCAAATATACAGGATTGTTATTTAATTGAAATGGATAGGTGCCATGAGAAGACTCTCATGTATTTTGTGGAAAATGAAGCTAATTTGCTATGTAGAATCTAATCAATTATTTTAAATGAGCAATTACAGTAAGCTTTAAACAGACCTTTCAACTTTATTTTTTAAATTACATTCAAGACTCTGTTTTTGTATAAACATACTGAGTTTACCAAACTTTAACCAATAAATTCCAGCACTGCAAAATAATTAGTGAAATTAAGTTGAAAATGTAAACAAATAAAGTTTTTACTCATTCTGTACCAAACTACAAATGTGGGAGGATATTTTAAGTGATAAATTAAGCATGGACTGCTTGAATCTGTAAACTGAACATGTTAGCAAATAGCTTGTGTTTGTAATTAGTATTTATGGCCACAGGAGAGTGCCTCTATTAAAAAGAGTGACAGGAAATTGATCAGTTTAGGTTGCCATAGAAACCAAAAATAGTTCCATTGCTTGTGTTGGGCTTAATCTATCATGTTATATATCTATGCTTAAAAATATTTTTATTAACTCAAAAAATAAGCTATTTAGTAATGCAAAAGATGTTAGGCTACTGAAAAGACTAACAAAGTCCAGATGAACACTTGACTACTTAATAACAGGCTTAAGTGTTCTATGGTTGTCATGACATTTCTTTTACAAAGAAAATGTTGTCTTTCAGAAAAGTCTTAAAACTCGATGAAAATGCAAATCTCTTTATGACAGTATGTGGTTGTCACAATTATAATGAGAGACAATAATTGATGATTTATGAGATGATACCTTGGCAACAAAGTCTTTCATCAGTGGCACCCCTTGGTTACTCTTTTTTTTTAGTTGCTTGTGAGTGCCCCTGAAAAGTTTTCACCATGACATACAAGAAGATCTAGTCAGATCTGAATCTTTTAGATCTAATTTACAACGCAAAGGAGGTGTTGACATCTGAGAATCAACAACATAAAATCTGACAGTGCCTTATAAAGAAAAACTCCAGTAAATTAGTAAACATTTTTAGTAGCTGAAAATGGACAGACTTAACTCTGTTACTTAACCTTTCAAGCAAGTCTTTTTATTTTACATTCATTTTTTTATTAGATATTTTCTTTATTTACACATCATATGATATCTCCTTTCCCAGTTTCCCCTCTGGAAAAAACAACAACAACAACAACAACAAAAAAACCTCTGTTCCTTCCTCCTTCCCCCAGCTCACCAACCCACCCTCTCTCACTTACTGGCCCTGGCATTCCCCTACACTGGGGCATAGAACCTTTACAGGGTCAAGGGCCTCTCCTTCCCTTGATGACAGACTAGGGCATCTTCTGCTACATATGCTGGTGGAGCCATTAGTCCCACCATGTGTGCTCTTCAGTTGGTGGTTTAGTACCTGGGAGCTCTGAGGGTACTAGTTTGTTCATATTGCTGTTTGTCCTAAGGGGCTGCAAACTCAGTCCAATGGATGGCTGTGACTTCTGTATTTGTGAGGTACTGTCAAAGTCTCTCAGGAGACAGCTATATCAGGTTCCTGTCATCCAGCACTTGCTGGCATCCAAAATAGTGTCTGGATTTGGTGATTGAATATGGGAAGGATTCCCAGGTGGAGCAGTCTCTGGATGGTCCTTCCTTCAGTCTCTGCTCCATACTTTGTCTCTGCAACTCCTTCCATGGGTATTTTGTTTCCCCTTCTAAGAAGGAACGAAGTATTCACACTTTGGTCTTCTTTCTTCTTGAGTTTATTGTGGTTTGTGGATTGTACTTCGGGTATTCCGATCTTCTGGGCTAATATCCACTTATCAGTGAGTGCATACCATGTGTGTTCTTTTGTGACTGGTTTACCTCACTCAGGATGACATTCTCCAGATCCATTCATTTCCCTAAGAATTTCATAAATTCATTGTTTTTAATAGCTGAGTAGTATTCCATTGTGTAGATGTACTACATTTTCTGTATTCATTCCTCTGTTGAGGGACATCTTGGTTGTTTTCAGTTTCTGGCTATTATAAATGAGGCTGCTAGGAATATAGTGCAGCATGTGTCAAGCAAATCTTTACTGCCTCACCTAAATTTGGAAAGCAAGCTGTTAGTCTTTTAGTGTTATGTTGTCTGGAAATAACCTTTTATAATAGATGGGAGGAGAGGACTCTTACTTTGAATTCATATGAAATAACTTTTTAAAGCTTGACTGTAATATTTTTATTAATCTGGTGTAAATCTATTACTGAATACTTTAGAAAGGCTTTCATATTTTAGTATATCAAGAAATAATTTGTTTGGCATTTTTAGAGGTGATTATGCATCAGCATTAATCTGCAATACTTTGTTCCAGATTGCTAATCATATTGGAAAACTGAACTTTCCATATTAATTTTAATGGTAGTTCATAAAAATGAGACCTTTAATATTTTTTATATTTAAGAAGATTCCTGGATTATTTAGCTTCTTGTGTAATTGAAAGAATATATTAGCTAATGGTTTTAAGTCTTTTTCCAGTGAAATATGACAAAGATTAATAAAGAGTTGTAGAATTAGCAACAATTAGAGATAATATAATATACCACACACCTGTCAGATTTTAAGCCAAGAATATAATGGAAACATACATATAAAAATAAATATAGTTTTGTGCATGTAATTTTCATAAATATGTAAAACATTTTCAGACCTTATTGCTTTTATATGTCAAGAGTTTTACAGGATAAAGTTCTGTAATACACATATCCTTCAGAAAATTATAGAGGCGAATAATACAAAATAATATTTTTGGCTATTGTTTTTATTTATATATTTGTTGCAAAGGCTGTGCAAGCCTATTCAGCTTGAGGTGACATGACTCTGTGAGGTTTGTGGCTTTTATTCTCAACTAAAATGTAAGAAAATGGAGTTTACTCATGAACATAATGACTTATCCCAGCTAATATAAAAGTATAAGTTAATTCTGATTCTGAATATGTTCCTTGATGTTAGAGAAACCACATTAAAATATGATTTTCTTGAGGGTAAATATACTACTTATTATTTATTTATTTCACTGAAGATTATAATCTTCAGTATATAGATATACATATGTATATGTATATCTATCTATCTATCTCTCTCTCTATCTATCTCTCTATACATTATTCCCAATGTTGCTGTAGTAGAAACTGAAATCAGTATTTTTTTTAAAGAATTGTTTATTAATTATATGTAAGTACACTGTAGCTGTCTTCAGACACTCCAGAACAAGGCGTCAGATCTCATTACGAATGGTTGTGAGCCACCATATGTTTCCTGGGATTTGAAGTCAGGACCTTCGGAAGAGAAGTCAGTGCTCTTAATTGCTGAGCCATATCTCCAGCTCTGAAATCAGTCTTATATCCATTTTCCTGTTATATTGTATAGTCAATTTTCTTTAGAAAAATTGCTTAGTTGAAGGTTATAAACATTATACCATGTAATAAATAATGTTAAAGTTTTAGTTTAATCAAGCCCACAATAGTTTTTCATCTAATATTTTACATGGTAAGGCAGAAAACATATAAGAAATGGAAAACTTTTAATTTTCAAGGTGTTTATGATTACTTGGCAGAAGTACCCACTGTAAACATGAGTCAACCCAACATATACTCAAAATTTAAATGAAGAAAGTATCATATATATTATAGAGAATGGAAGCATAAGAATTAATACTGTTTATTGTAAGGGAATAATAATCAAAATGTGATTTTTCAGAGGATAGTGCATCAGAAGTTAGAACATTGGAATCAAGTATGTAAGTGAACTTTTGAAATTATAATTGATAAGAAATGTTTCTGTAGGTTTTATTGTGAATATTTAGAGAGTTATAAATAATCATGGCAGATGATTAAGAAACAATCTAATTTACACTGAAGTAGCAACCATTGTGAACATCAAAAATAACATTTAGAATTTCATAGTAAATTTACTTGACTCCCTGACTCTGTTCTTGACCAACCTTGATTTGAGTCTTAGTCCTTTCTCACATTGCTATCCATGGTTACCATTCTTGTTCTTAAAATGAAGTTCATATATTTTAATGAAGTTTTCAGGTCCTATGCCAGTGGTCCTCATCTGGGGATGATTTTGATTTCAATGTATGTTTGGTGATGGAGGTGCCACTCATATCTAACAAGTGGCAGTCAATAATGCTACACAACATCCTGTATTCTACAAACACTGCACTCCTAACCCCTAACAAAAATTTATCAATTAAGGTGTCAGTAGTGATAATATTGAGAAGGGTTATTATTCTGTACCATCCAAATCACCCATGTTGTCAAATGCTTACCAAGATACCTTCTTACTGTCAATTCTGTCATGCATTTTTGTTAGTGTTTCAGTCCCCTTGAGTCCCCATGTGCCCAAGTTAGTTGGCTCAGTCGATCTTCTTGTTGTTTCCTTGACTCCTTGGGCTCCCTCAATCCTTCTACTGACTCTTCCACACTATTTTTTTTAAAGATTTATTTATTTTATTTATATGCATACACTGTAGCTGTCTTCAGACACACCAGAAGAGGGCATCGGATTCCATTACAGATGGTTGTGAGCCACCATGTGGTTGCTGGGAATTGAACTCAGGACCTCTGGAAGAGCAGTCAGTGCTCTTAACCACTGAGCCATCTCTCCAGCCTGACTTTTACTATTTTGAGACATAGTCTCACGATTCTCTGAGCTCCGCCTGATGTTTGGCTATGGGTCTCTGCATCTGTTTCCATCAGCTGCTGAATGAAGCCTCTAAGACTACATTTCTGCCTGTAAGCCTAGCAGAGTTACCATTAATTGTTTCAGGGGTTCATACTCTCCAATGGGGTGGGTTACAAGTTGGGCCAGTCATAGGTTGGCCATTCCCTCAACTTCTTCTACATCTTTATTTCTGCATATTTTGTTGGCAGTCCAAATTTGGCACTAAAGGTTTTATAGGTGGGTAGTTGTACTCCTCCCTCCACTGGAAATTCTGCCTGGCTACAGGAGATGGTCATTTCAGGCTCCATATCCATGGCTGCTAGGAATCTCAGCTAGGGTCACCTGCATATCCTCCAAAGGATCTCTCCCATATTAGGTCTCTGACCTGTTCTAGAGATTCCCCCAATGGATTTCCTTTCTCTCTTTCAACCATTTCACCCTTCACCCGCTCCCTCTATACCTGATCCCCACTCTAGTTTCTCCATCCCTCACCTACCAGTTACCACTCTCCATGAATTCTCGATGTCTGTTTTATTTCCACTTCTGAGTGGGCCCTCTTTGTTATTTAGCTTCTTTGTGCTTGTGGATTGTAGTGTAGTTATCCTGTACTTCATGGCTAGTATCCACTTATAAGTGAGTATATCCCATGCATGTATTTCTGGGTCTGGGTTACCTCACTTAGGATGGCATTTTCTAGTTCCATCCATTTTCCTGCAAATTTTGTGATATTTTTGTTTTTAATAGCTGAATAGTATCCCATTGTGTAAATGTGCCACTTTGTTTTTAATCTTTTCTTCATTTGAGGGACATCTGGCATATTTACAGCTGCTGACTATTATGAATAAAGCTGTTATGAACATAGTTGAGCAAGTGTCCTTGTTAGGAAGGTGGTAGACCATTTTTTGTGTAAATGCCCAGGAGTGGTATAATGAGGTCTTGAAGTAGAAACATCCCACTTTTCTGAGAAACCACCAGATTGATTTTCAAAATGTTTGTACAAGCTTGCACTCCCACCAGCAATGGAGGAGGGTTCCCATTGCTCCAAATCCTAGGCATCATGAGCTGTCACTTGAGATTTTGGTCTTAGCCATTCTGATGGGCATAGGATAGAATCTGAGAGTTGTTTTGATTTGCATTTCTCTGATAATTAAGGATTTTGAACATTTCTTTAAGTGGTTCTCTGCCATTAGAGAATCCTGTGTTGAGGATTCTGTTTAGCTTGGTACCTTATTTTTAAAAATTAGATTATTTAGGTTGTTGGTGTCTAACTTCTTGAGTTCTTTATATATTTTGGGTTTCAGCCCTTAGTCATAAGTAGGGTTGGTAGAAAGCGTTTCTCAATCTGTAGGCTGCCATTTGTACTATTGACAGTGTCCTTTGCCTTACAGAATGTTTTAAGTTTCATGAGGTTCCATTTATTAATCCTTGATCTATGTCCTTGAGATGTTCTGTTCTGTTAAGGAAATTGTCTCCTGTACCAAAGAGTTAAAGTTATTCTCTACTCTCTTTTCTATTACTTTTAGTATATCTGATTTGAAGGTGAGGTATTTGATTCATTTGGATGAGTTTTGTGCAGGATGATAAATATAGGTCTCTTTGTATTCTTCTACATGCAGGCATTCAGTTAGGCCAGCAACATTTGTTGAAAATGTTTTATTTTTGTCCATTGCATAGGTATGTTTTCTTTGTCAAAACTCAGTTGTCTGTCTGTGTGTGGGTTTATTTCTGGGTCTTCAATTCAATTTCCTTGATCAACCTGTCTGTTTTAATGTCAATACCATGCAGTTTTAAAATTATTATTGCTCTGTAGTACACATTGAAATCAGGGATGGTGATAACTTCAGAAGTTCTTTAATTGTACAGAATGTGTTCAGCTATCATAGATATTTAATTTTTCCACATGAAGTTGAGAATTACTTTTTCAAGGTCTGTAAAGAATTGCTTTTAAATTTTGATGGAAATTGCATTGAATCTGTAGATTGTTTTTGTTAAGGTGGCAATTTTTAGTATGTTAATCCTGCCAATTCATGAGCATGGGAAATCTTTCCATCTTCTGATGTCTTCTTCAATTTATTTCTTCAAAGACTTGAAATTCCTGTCATACAGATCTTTCTTTTGCTTGGTTAGAGTTACACCAAAATATAATATTTGTGGCTATTGTGAAGGGTGTTTATTCCCTAATTTATTTCTCAGCCCATTTATCATTTATATACAGAAGGGGTAATAATTTTTGAGTTAATTTTGTATCTAGCCACTTTACCATTTAGCAATTGTAGGAGTTATCTGGTAGAATTTTGGGTGTCACTTATGTATTTATACTATCATATCATCTGTGAATGATGATACTATGACTTCTTCCTTTTCAGTTTGTATCTCCTTGATTTCTTTTAATTGTGTTATTGCTCTAGCTAAAACTTCAATTATTATATTATTGAATAGATATGGAGAGAATGGACATCATTGTCTTATTCCTGATTTTAGCAGAATTGCATTAAGTTTCTCTCCATTTAATTTGAAGTTGGCAATTCGTCTGGTATATATTGCCTTTATTGTTTTTAGCCATGGGCCTTGTATCCCTGATCTCTGTAAGACTTTTATCATGAATGGGTGATGTATTATATCAAGGGCCTTTTCATCATCTAACCAGATAATCATGTATTTTTTATTTCATTTTTTATATGTTGGATTACATTAATATTTTCATATGTTGAACTATCCCTTTATCCCTGTGCTGAAGCCTATTTGATTATGTTGAATGAGGAACAGAGGCAGACCAGCAGGTGGATAATGACTGAACTGTAAAAAAGATTAAAGAATAAAAATATTTCTGTCTTGATGATCTGTCCATTGGTGAGAGTTGGGTGTTGAAGTCTCCTACTATTAATGTGTGGGGTTCGATGTGTGATTTAAGATTCTGTAATATTTCTTTTACAAACATGGATATCCTTGTATTTGTGGCATAGCTGTTCAGAATTGAGATATCTTTCTGCTGGAATTTTTCTTTGATGAGTATGCAGTGTCTTATACCATCTCAAAAGAGATGGGGGCCTTACTTTTATAGTGTTCCAGACTTTGTGGATATTTTGTGTCAGGATTTTTTAAATTTAATACTTTCTTTTACAGATGTTTAGGTTTCTTCAATAGTATCTTCTCTGCCTGTGACTCTCTCTTTCATCTCTTGTATTCTGTAGGTGATTCTTATGTCTACAGTTCCTGTTCTCTTTGCTATGTTTCCCATCTCCAGGAGTCCCTCAGTTTGTATTTTCTTTATTATGTCTATTTCCATTTTTAGGTATTGGACAGTTTCATTCATATCCTTCACCAGATTGATTGAATTTTCCTGTATTTCTTTAAGGGATTTATTTATTTATTTCCTCTTTAAGGGCTTCTATCATATTTATGAGGTTATATTTAATGTCATCTTCTTATGCTTCAGCTGTGTTAGGGTATCCAGGGCTTGATGTGTTCTGATAGCTAGGCTCTGGTACTGCCATATTGCCCAGGCTCTTGTTGGCTGCTTTTTTATACTGGTCTTTAGTGTTGTCCTTGGTGTTGCCTGGATGTTTCTGGTGCCTACAGAACTCCTTGAGGAAATCAGGTAGAACCTTGCACCTGACAGTGGATCTCAGGAAACAGCAAGCTTCTCATTTTTGCTGGCTGTGCCCTCAGTGGAACTGAATGTTTTCGGATTCCACAGGCCTCCTCGGGAAGCTAGGAAGAGCCGTGGTCCTGAGGGTGGAGCTTAGTAGACAGAGTGAAGTTCACTTAGTAGACAGTGCTTCTGTGACCTTGGTGGGCCAGTCTGGCAGGGGATTGGTAGGAAAACATCTAACTTGGTATTCCAGGGGCTTGGAGGGAAGCTAATGGATCTCAGTGGGGGCAATTTGCAGTTCACCTCTGCTGGATGTGCCCCAGATGGACCCAGCAGGCTTGGGATAGGTAAGGCTGGGTCTAACATGGGTGTTCTTGGGGTCCTACAAGCTTTGGTGTTCCTGAAACCTTGCAATCTTCCTTGGGAGGGAAAGCAATGGAGCTGGTTCGGGGTGACAGTAGGCAGCTCACCTCTGCTAGCTGTGCCCCAGCTCTGTCATTTCCATATCTGTAAAATTCCATTTTCCTCTTATTGTCAGGATTTCATAAATGCATTTCCTCTTTGGACAAATAGATCCCCAGATATCTACTCTTCATCATGATCTTTAAAAAGTTATTTGAGAACAATGAACGTTTCTCAAGGAAATCCATAGTTTGGTGGAGGGATCACATGGTATGATAAACCAAGATGAAAAAGGTTTTGAAGTTTATGCTTAATAGTTAGTATTGAAGAAGATGAAGTAATTTGAGAGGGGTTCAAATTAGGAATTCTCATTCTTTAAGGTTGGTCACTCATTGGATATAGATAATGAAAGTAGAGTTAAAATTGATTTCAATAATAATGGTAGAGAAAAATAGCAGAAAATACAAAACACTGAAAAGCTGAGAAAGACGTTTTATTTTGATGACTTCAATAAGAAACTTTGTTTTCATTGACTTGGTGATGTCTATCATGAGCTAAAAATAGAGCTCAGTCAGTCTGGATGAACTTGCTAGCTCTATGACTCTAGACAAGTCATTTTTGCTCAGTCTTAGTGGAACATGGTGAAATAATGAATTTTTTGTCTAATGAGGTGTTTAAGTTTTTTTAACGATTACCCAACATATACCCAGGTGTTAGAATATCATTAATAGCTTACGGCCATTTTAACTAACATTATTATTGTTATTAGTGCCCTTATTTCAGTGAATGGAATTACTTTTCTTCTTTGTTCCTCAACATTTGAAATTATAAATTTCAGTACATGCACCATGCCTTCCATGAAGCCTTTTGTAGTGATTGATAGGAACGATAATCATTTACTTTCCCTCCTACAGGATTTATTTCTCCTATACTTCCTAATTCTTTGCAATGCTACATATACATAGGAATTAGCCTTATAATATCCGTTATACTGCAGCTTCCTTGAAGGTAAAAGAACAATTGAACATGTCAACTTGATAGTCTAAGTAATATAAATTTGTAATAATTAGTGGTCATTGTTATTATTACCATTGGGAATCATTGGCATAGTTGTGATTGTTAACTCTGAGAATTAATATACTTTAATTTGTAAGTGCTAAGTACTTTGAATAATTTAAAATGTATTTAATTATGGTTAGCCAAGTTATATTATTATAGGAAGCCTTTCTTCATGAGATAATAATTTCTTTTTACAAATTAGATATTTTCAAGATGTTAAGTGATAATGAAAGATCATTTATTTATAAATTATGAAAAATATTTTGCTTTAGTCTCCTAAAATGGAATAGAAATTTTAAAACTATAAAGTAAGCAACATTCATGAATCTATACACCTGAATATCCTATCTGTCTTAGAGCTTCATTGCTGTGAAGAGATATCATGACCAATGCAACTCTTATAAAGGCAAACATTTAATTGGGGCTGCTTACAGGTTCAGAAGTTCAGTCCATTATTATCATAGTGTTTAGGCAGCCATGGTGCTGGAGTAGCCAAGAGTTCTACATCTTGATTCAAAGGCAGCCAGGAGGAGGCTCTCTTTCACATTGAGATATGCTTGGGCACTATGAGAACTCAAAACCTGCCTATCCAGTGTCACACTTCCTCCAACAAGATCTCCCCTATTCCACCAAGGCCATACCTCCTAATAGTGCCATGTCCCATGTGCCAAACATATTCAAATCACTATACTCTCTGACTTTCAACTATTTTATCTTGTAGGTAAGGAGTCATAATTATCAGAATAAATAAAAATAAATATAAAAACAGTTTTAGATGTAAATTTTAAAAATATAAAAACTGGATGTCTCCATTTTCTTATTTTTTATATGAAGCATTTTGAAGACCTGAAACGAAAATGAAGAATTAAATTCACAATAGCAAACTAATAAAAGAGCCTTAGAATTAGTATTAAGATGAATTAAGTTATTTAATTATTTTTCTAGCCACATGCAATAAAGTTGCTTAAATATAGAAACTTTAAATACTATAATTTAGCCTTCTAGTTTGTAAGCCAGATACTAATGTAACAATGAAGCAATCCATTAGTGCCTCCATTTAAAGTACAAACACCTACAATGGTTGACAACAAATGAAGAAAAATGCTTGGATGTTTGAGAAACATCATTGTGAAAAAAATGATTGAACATTATATACCTGAATTTCCATTTCCAGCCCCATTTCTTGTTTTGTGACATTTTGCTAGTTATGTATCTTACTTAAGCCTTAATTTTCTTATTTATAAGAGAACATAGCATTGTTAGTTTTCTTATAGAGCATACAAAGTATATCAGTACTTGGTTAACAATATGTATAAACCCCTTAAAAATGCATCAACTTAAAGCCAATGATTTTTATTATAAATTAGATTGATATTAAAACTTTAGGAGTAAAGACATTACTTTGGATCATGGGCAGATATTGGGCTTTTGCTAACTGTTAAATTGAAATCAGTTCCTTGTGATGGAAAGAGCTTCTACATTAAAATAGTACAGATACAGAGATAAGGTGCAACATACAGATATTTTTATTTGTGAGATACTTACATGTGTGGATAATATGCATGCATATATGAGTGCTCATGCATGTGGAAACTTGAAGTTGGCATTGCATATCTTCTTTGGTTATTCTCCACCAAATGTACTGAAATAGAGTCTCTCACTGTGTCAATATCTCCCTGCTTTATCTTTCTGGTCTGTTCCAGGGGATGCCCTTCTCTCATTCTCTCAAGTACTGGGATTGTAGATTGGGCGTGTCATACCATTTGACACTTTTGCAAGTTCTAGGGATCATAAATCTGTCTACTGAATCATCCTCTCATGCTATTGTCAAAATTTTATAGTTAAGTCGAGGCAATTTTTTTTTTTTTAGGAACTTGGCCAAATGTTTTGGGGTCACAAAAATTACAGGCAAAAACATTACATAAAACATTAGCTATCAAAGACCAATAATTATTTTGTATAACATTAGAAGAGTTCTTCAGAGCATTTTGGGATAATTTGTTGGTTCATTTATTATTTTCTATTAATCAATGTATTCATTTACAATTCAAATGATATCCACCTTCCAGGTTACCCCTCTATAAACCCTGTCCCATCCCCCACTTTGCCTCTATGAGGGTGCTCCTCCACCAACTCGCCTACTCCTGCCTCACTGCTCTAGGATCCCCCTAACCTGGGGCATCAAGCCTCCCTCCCTTACCATTGATTTAAGATAAGGTCATCTTCTGCTACATACGTATCTGGAACCATGGATTCCTCCATTTATAATCTTTGGTTGGTAGTTTAAATCTGGGAGCTCTGGATGGTCCAGTTAGTTAATATTTTTCTTCCTATGGGTTTGCAATCCCCTTCAACTCCTTCAGTCCATCCCCTAGCTCTTCCTTCCCTTGGAGCCCCTGGACTCAGTCTGATGGTTGACTATGAGCATCTCTATCTGTGTTGGTCAGGTGCTGGCAGAGCCTCTCAGGGAACAGCCATACTAGGTTCCTGTCAGCAAGTGCTTCTTGGCATCAGCAATGGTGTTGGGTTTGGTGTCTGCAGATGGGATGGAGCCCCAGGTGGGACAGTCTCTCGATGGCCTTTTCTTCAGTCTCTGCTCCAGTTTTTGTCTGTGCATTTGCTTTAGATGCGAACAGTTCTGGTTTAAAATTCTTTAGATGGGTAAGTAGCTCCATATTTCAACTGGGGGCCTTGCCTATCTACTGTATATGTTCTCCACAGGTTATATTTCACCCTTGTTAGGTATTTAGGCTAATACCATCCCTGTTGGGTCCTGAGAATCTCTTCCTTCGCTGGCATGTGGGACTTTCTAGTGGCTATCATCAGTTCCCCATTCCCAACTGCTACATATTTCTATTCAATTTCCTGACCCTCTGTACTTCTCTCCTGTTCCTTTCCATACTTGATCCTGCTGTCTCTTTTTTCCTTCCCCCTCATCTACCTCCCAGGTCCCTCCCTCCTTTACCTCCTGTGATTATTTTGTTCCCCCTTCTATGTAGGATTGAAGCATCCACACTTTGAGCTTTCTTCTTCCTAAGCTCCGTATGTTTTGTGGGTTGTATCATTTATAATAGTTATACACTTACTCTTGTTTCTGTTCTACAATACATTTTGTTGTCCTCAAATCATTAGTTTCTAAAGATATCTCATTGAAAAGGGGAGTGTGATGATTTTCATGTTTTTCTTACAGTTGAGAAAGTTTTTTAACTCACTAATGGCCCATCTGGGTATTCAGTACATACCATGTGACCAGATGTATAGTATTACTTTCACTGTACAGCTGAGTGCTATGTAGCCATAGTGCAGTAGGTTTAAAAGTAATATAATTTGAAGTGTATACTAGGAAATAGTGATGGACTCTAAACTATACCTATTAGAAACTAGAAATGCTAGTTTCTAGTGGTGTGGTAGTGTTCTAGAAACAAGTGATAGGGTTTCTTCCTATCTTAAATCCAGGAAAACATAGACTCAAACACAACTTGAATAAATAATCCTGATAAATATCATGGAAATATTATTGTATAAGTGTTTGCTTTGACACATAGGATAGCAGCTATGTCCTTTAACTAAAAATAGGGCAGATGTTTCATTCAGAAAGTAGTTACAGTAATCCTACAAAATAAGAGAATTTTTCTACGTAAAATTGACTTTATTGATTTAACCTGAAATTTTTATCAACATAATATTGTCATGTTCAAATAAAATAGTAAAACTTGATAATTAAGGCTTGAGTTGAAATGGCATAGGAAAAAAATTCTAGGAGTACCTCTCTTTCTAGGACAATCTTTTCTAGACAATCGGTTCAGTTCTTGTACCACCACTAGTTTTATGCATCATATATATTTTGTTTTCCCAACTGTCCCATGATCTTTTATACCAATAGGACCAATGGCATCATTAATTTATTTTCTATATTCCCAATATTGTTCACATCATTAGGTGTTCAAATAATAATTGTAAAAAGGCATGTGAAATAATGAGCAAGTAGGGATAAAATAAAATTAATTTTCAACTACTACACAAAGTGATATTAAATAGAAATAGATTAAATATTTCTGGTCCCTCAGAAGTTTAACTTTGTCATTCCTCCAGAATTCCCTAGAGACATGGATTAATTTCTGATACTAATTATGAGATTATAACATTTGGACAGCTTTTTGTTGAGTAGAGATTATTTGTCAAGTTCACCATACAAATATTACCAATGCCATACAAATATTACTACTACCCATCTTATTTGTATGGCCTTTATACATTCCATCCCTTTTTCTGGGTTACATCAATTTAGTGTGTAGGACAACTGTTGAAGGACTGATAAGAATTATTCATTAATTACTAAACATTTGGAGTAGTGCATGAATACTGTGGCACTAAACAATGATATACAATAGATAACAGGAAATGTTAGAACAGGAGTAAAGCTGCTAGTTTTCAGAGTTGACCTATAGCCTATTTCAAAATGATAGCTTTCATCTGTCCAAACAACAAGAATTCCTAAACAAAAGCAAGTGAAACTAGCTCTGAAGCAAACAGGTGAACCATATGTAAGACAAAGCAGCACCCCAAAGGCATTCGTAGTACATGGTCATTATTTAACCCCTGACAAAATAAACAATGCTGACAGAATGTGTTGAACAGTTATGATGTATGAACAGTGTCAATTCAGTAGGCTGATAACCTATAGCTTGACATTCTTATCTATAAATTTTGACAGAGACATCATTTTGTAATTGTTATTTTATTAACTTGCTTCTTTGATAGCAAAAGATAACCTTTCTACTATATAATGTAGCACTACATTACTAAGTGAGAGATTTGGGGAAGTACAAATGAAGATCTGGTTTTACTAATGAACGATCTTTCACACATGGGTTCATATTCAGTAGCTGTTTCTCAGTATGAGATGACATTGTTTGCATATCAACAGCAGAAAGTAAACTGTCATATCATTAAATTACTTATGCCAAATTATCATGATAACTTCCTTTTTAAAAATAATACTTTGCTAGAAAATGTACTATTTTTCCAAATTAAACACTGCTGCTTAATATTTTGGTCTTGTGAATTGTAATTGGAAAATAACAGCTGTTCCTGGTTGGAACCCAATATTTGCTTTTCTAATAGTTTCCCTTTCATTGTGAATACAGCAGGAATTTCACAAGCCTTCAAAAGAAAAAAAAAAAAACATGGGAAAGTAAATCAGTCCCATTTCATTGTGTCTGGGAATTAGAAGAAACTAATGTTTTAGTGACAACTTTTCAAACAATTTGCTTTTACTTGGTGGATTGCTTTCCATTACCATGATTATGTTCACTCATAATAGATTAATTCCCAGTGACAACTTGAAATTCTTATCTTAGATCCAAAATTAAATGTTTTTGGAGCTAGTAAGCCAACCCTGATGGTTATTGTTTCATTCGTTGTCTTTTTTCCCCCTCGTTTCCCAAGGGACAATCTCTTTTACAATATTTTCTCTAAAGAACATCCCCTCTATTCTGACCTTCACTGTGTCCTTGTTCTGTTCTGTTTCTAGGATCTTAAATTAATTGTCCAGCCCATTTTTCTGCCACACTTGCTGTGTCTGTCTATCCATATTAATCATGCAGTTTATTGTCAAACTCCTGCTTCAGACATGAGAATGGTTTCATGAGCTATCTGGCATTTGGCAGCTGTATCAAGTGTTAGTCTCCAGGATGATTTTCTTGTGTAGATTTATTGCCAATATGCCCTGAGCACCTGTGTCTTATAAACTAAAATAGCATTAATGAAAAAAAATCCGAGACTTAAAAGCAGATTAGATCTTTTGGACTCTTATAGCTGGGATATTTTCTTTCTTTTATTCAGTGCAAGGCTCACTTCTGGAGAAATGGTTAGATGTACTTGGTCAAGGTTGTCTACTTTCTTTACTGTTTCATGTAGTGTGCATCAGTCACTAGAAACACAGCTCACACAGAAGCAAGACTTTCTAATTCATTTTCTTTGCCTAATTCAATTTTCCTTCATATTTTTCCTATCAGAAAATGATGAATAAGCTTTCCATTCATATTCTACATCACCTCAATTTCAAATAATATAAGATCATCATTATGACTTAATTTTTAATTTATTTTATTTATTTACATTACAGTCATTGTCCCTATCAGCTCCTCCTCCTACAGTTCATCATACCATTCCTCCTCCCCCAAATTTTTAACATGTATTATCATCATTCTTAGAGGTCTGGATGGTTGTTAAGTTATTACTGAGGTCTTTCCTCATTCTCTCTTTTCCCTTTTCCATGTTCAGGTATGGATATTTACTTTTGGATCTTCTTAAAATATCTTAAACACATTTCTCTAAATATTCATGTAACATATGCAACATGTCACCTGAGTAGTTAGTTTTTGTCATCCAACTCCCTATGGAGAAAAAAATGATGTTATACATTGTCTCCAGTTAATGATTTCTAGTCAGAGGGAAATTACAGTATATTCTCTAATCAAGCAGAAATACCAAGAAGTGAGAATGCTATACTTAGGAATACATATTGGTCCTGTGAAGTTTCTACGCCCCAGTGTGGGGAAATGCCAGGGCCAGCGAAGAGGAAGAAGGTGGTTTGGTGAGCAAGGGGAGAGGGGAGGGAACAGGTTTTTTTTTAATCTTTTTGTTTTTTTTCTTTTTTTCTTTTTTTCAGAGGGGAAACTGGGAAAGGAGATATCATATGACATGGAAATAAAGAAAATTTATAACAAAAAATAAAAATATAAATATATAAAAATATAAAAAACATACATACATACATACATGCATATGCATATTATTACAGTTAGTGAAGAAAGAAGAGACCATGAATTTGAAAGAGACCGGGGGTAGGGATTTGTGAGAATTTTCAGGGAAGAAGGAGAAAGAAGAAATGTAATTATATTATAATCTCAAAAATAAAATAGAAATCTAACAAAAAATAAGGAGTAAAAATGTAATTCTGTGTCTAAGCGTGCAAAGAACCTTGCATGTACGAAGCATGTGTGAAAGACATGTTTAGGTGGGGTGAGCAGGGGCAGGGGGTGGGAACAGGGGTTTGCTTTTGTTTTTGTTTATTTTATTTTATTTTATTTTATTTTATTTTATTTTATTTTATTTTGGAGGGGAACCTGGGATAGGAGATACTGTATGACATGTAAATAAAGAAAACATCTAATAAAAAAAAAAGAAATTCAATTAAGGTGCACATATGGAGAACTATATTTTGTATCCAGTAGGAAAACCAAGAGGGATAGAGATAATGATTCTTTTATTCTTTTGAAAAAAAAGAATGGTCAGTATAACTTCTTTTTTTTTTCTTTTTTTATTAAAACATTTTCTTTATTTACATGTCATATGATATCTCCTTTCCTGGTTTCCCCTCCGACAAAAACAAAACAAAACCTGTTCCCCGACCCCTGCTCACCAACCTACCCTTTCCCACTTTCTGGCCCTAGAATTCCCCTACATTGGAACATAGAGCCTTCACAGGACTAAGGGCTTCTCCTCTCATTGATGACCAACTAGGCCATCCTCTGCTATACATATGCAGCTGGAGCCATTAGTCCCACCATGTGTACTCTTTGGTTGGTGGTTTAATCCATGGGAGCTCCGAGGGTACTAGTTAGTTCATATTGTTATTTGTCCTAAGAGGCTACAAACTTCAGTATATGTTCTAAGAACTTACATGTATTATGTAGTGTAGGGTGAATACAACTCAATTAACTTGAATATTATATAGCTAAAGGTCATTTGTCCTCTGGTTTACTACCTTCATTATCATCAATTGCTTTGTTGAATATATGCATGTATTCAATGTGTTCTTTCTCACAATTTTATATAGTATTTTTATTTTATTATTGTAAAATTTTCATACAATATATGTTGATTATTTTTATCCCCTCCCCTGCAACTCCTCTCACATTCTCTCTCCTACTCACTTGATATCATATTTTTAAGAATAGAATTAGGCAAAGGATCTGCCTATCTACTTATCAATCTATCTATCTATCTATCTATCTATCTATCTATCTATCTATCATCTATCTATCTATCTATCTATCTATCTATCTATCTGCATGTATGTATTATAAATGATAAATATCACTTATTAAATTAAATTTAATTGGTTTTCAAATTATATTTATTGGCAAAATTAGAGAGAGATGTTCATTTCTGCTAAGTGTGAGCATAGTAGATTTACTTAATCTTTACAAAGAATATTTTCTCACTCTTAGCCATTGTTATAGAGGGAAATTATGTAGGATTATATCATCATGAGATTGGTCTTTTTTTATAGGCAATCTCCTGATTGAATCAAGAGTGGGTTACCATAAACTGCACAAATGATTACTAGCTTCAGTAGGCAGCATGTCTAGGAAAAGGTCTGAGTCTTTGTAATAAGAGAAATAGTTTTTCAAATCCATGTATTATTTCTTTAAGCTATTTTGACCTGGGACTACTGTCTGATACTTTATGAACTCGGTATTCTTAGCTGCAAAACTAAAATAAAATTATTTTGGAAGGACATTTTAGAAATTAGAGACTTGACACATTTCAGTGCTCAGTGAATGGAAGACTCACCTTCAGTGATTACCTCCAGGGAGAGATTTTTCCTTTTGGCTTTAGGTCCCAATGGAGAAAAAAACCTGCTAAGGAATAAAGGAATAAGGCTAGTTAATCACATGTACCTCAGTGGTGGGAAGGCATGCCAGCAAAGGCACAGTGCCAGTGCCATATGCCAATTAAATGAGCAAGTGCACTTTCTCTGTGCCTGTATTTTATTATGCTCTAGGTCCCTGAATAAGATAGTTTTCTTTTGACCAGAAATAAACATCACTGATGACTTTATTGTCTTGTGATGCATAAATGAATAGGCAGACTTAATACATTTTTTTTGTGTGTGACAGACGCAGACATGCACACTTTCTTTTCCTTACAGAATTATAAATTAACATCTTTACTGAGGCCTCCCTTAAAATATTCCATGGAGTTTATGCCTTGTCTAATAAAATCACAAGTATTGTACTTGTATTTGTTCCTAAGAATTTTTCTTTTTGTAGCAGAACACATTTACATGAGCAAAAAACAGAACCTGTCACATTTCCCAGCAGCTTTTTTTATGCTATAATTGTGTTACAGAAAATTTACCCTCTGTGTAACCCTTAATCATATTCACGTGCACCTAAAGTATATTGCTTAATGTCAGAAGTTAATAATAATAATAATAATAACATGCCTCATTTACATTTATGTAAAATTGAAAGAACACAAGGAATTGTAAGTGTTTAAAATTATTTGCTTCATTAAGACATGAATTAATAAGGGTTTGTGCATGTAAATTCTCTCACATTTTAATAATTTTGATCACATTTTACTTATTCTTTACCCAGAGAACATGTTGAGAAATTTCAAAGATTAGTATATTGAATGCTGCTTTTTATTAGGTTTAAATAACTTTTTATATAATAAATCAAACCCAAAGGAAAATGTAAATAATTACATATTATGTAGGAGCTTTAGAAACTGATAGTATAAGGCTAATTTTCATGTACTTATACAAGCATAAAACATCTTTCTGTTCTAGACTGTTCTTTTTATTTCTACTTATTATGCACAAAAGTACACAGTACTTTACAATATATACTTGTACTCAGATTTTTTAGAATAATGGTAGATTATGAAGGTGAACTTTATCACACTTCTTATGAAGCTTTAAAATAAACTATTTTATGGTTAAGAGCAAATGCTTCCATTCTTGTACCAAACACGTCTTTTAAAGTGCTTACAATACTGGTTCACAGTTGGACACTCCTTCATAATTTAATGTGAGCTTTAACTCATGTTATCTCATTGTGTTTCTCCTGTGTATCTCATGCAGCATTAGGAAGTATTGTCCCTTATGAATGGTTAAACAACAATGCCGAGATTATTTGAGTTAGTAATATTTTCTTATTATTTGAGTTGGTTCTTGAAGAATGATATATTTGACCAGGTTTCGGCCAGAATTGAGGATATTCCAGATGGGGAAATGACACAAATAAAAAGTGAGAAAGCATAAAAATGTCTGAGAATTTTGTAAACTTAGATTATACTAGAAATAAAAGAAATGAAATAAAGTTTTTTTTTAATGACAAATAACAGAACATTTTTTTTTTACTTTCTGAATCTTTAGATTCTAAATCCCAATGCTGGCTGTTATTATATTAAGAAGCAGGATTTGGGTAGTGAAATTTTCTTTGATTAACACAATTAGTCTATAAATTAACTAAAGTCACAATATAACAACAGTATCAACTTTCCTTGATAAATCTACTTGTATTATAAAATCATTCTAGTTTTGAAAAAAATTGAAAGACATTTATGTAAGGAGAGAATTTTTACATGTGTGGAATACTCATTCCTTGTTAGTTATAGGTGCTTTTTTTAATTAGATATTTTCTTTATTTACATGTCATATAATATCTCCTTTCCCAGTTTCCACTCTGAAGAAAACAAAAACAAAATCAAAAACAAGAACCCTGTTCCATCCCCCATCCCCCTGCTCACCAATCCACCCTCTCCCACTTCCTGTTCCTGGCATTCCCCTACACTGGGGCATAGAACCTTCACAGGGCCAAGGGCCTCTCCTCCCATTGATGACCAACTTGGCCATCCTCTGCTATATATGCAGCTGGAGCCATTAGTCCCACCATGTACACTCTTTGGTTGGTGGTTTAGTCCCTGGGAGCTCTGAGGGTACTAGGTAGTTCATATTGTTGTTCGTC
>NC_045030.1:112345678-112350036 GCF_008632895.1 Mastomys coucha
ATAAATGTATATGAATGATAGAATATGCTATAAACACAACTTTTGCAGTCTGTTTTTGTTGTTTGTGTGTATATAGTTTCAAGACTGGCCCATTCTGCATTTGATAATCAGTAAGGTAGTTCATCCCAGGGAAAGGCCATTTCTCTTTGTCTCAACAGTCGTTGCTGGACTGTAGTTCCTTCTCTATAGATGGGACCCTGTTAAATTTTCCCTCTTCTATGTTATCATGTCTATCATAATGCCATTATTCAAGTCTTGTTTATGCAGCCATTTCATGGAGAGATGGTTTTTACCACACATGTCCTGGTATTCTAGCTCTAAAAATCTTTCTGTTCCTTCTTTTTAATGTTCCCTGAGACATAGATTTAGGAGATGTGATACAGATGTATGCATTGCTGCTGGATTCTCCATGATCCCTTGTTTTCTGCACTATGTCCAATTCTGGTTTTCTATGATGATCTTCATTTGTTCTATAGAGAGATTTCTCTGATATGGGGTTATATCTATACTTATCTGTGGATATAAGTATATTATTTCAAATGTACTTAGAACTTCTGAGGTACTAGCAAACTGACAGTTAAGGAGGTTCTTTTCTAAAGTCCATGACCTCACTACTTTTTGAAAGCTGACTAGGATTCAGTACTAGGAATGATTTCTCTTCTGTTGAGTGGGCCTTAAGTCAAATTTTATAGCCATTAGTTGTCCGCAACAAGAAGAAATTTTAAATATTTATTCTTATTATTTTTAATTGCGTGTGTATGTTTGTGTCTGTCAGCTGTGTACATGTCCACAGAGGCCTGAGATATTAGGCTCACCAGAAATATAAGCAGCTGTGAACAACCTAGGATGGGCAGAATGGAAATCAGAATATCTTCAAGAGCACAATGCATTTTTAGCTGCTGAGCCATCTCCGTGCCTATAATAAGAATTTTAAAAAATGATTTAATTGTCAAAGGAACATTCAAAAGCGCATCTATTAGAAAAAATTTATGTGGATAATCTATACTATGCGTGAATAGTAGTTTGGCTAAATATAATTAGAATTATGCTCTTGCCTCATTTCTAGATGCTTGTTTGAAGAATTAAAAAAAAGTGCACTTTTGTTTGTCGGTCTGCCTTCAATATTTATTTCAGAGAGAGAAAATAATTGTTTTCGTTCCTTACACTCCAGTTCATTATGCTTAACAGAACATTTCCCTGTAGGACTAACTTTTTATTCTTTCCTTTATTCTTCACTTGTCCCAAAGTGAAACAAAACAAGGGTCCTCCCTAAGCCATAATACAATTTTCATGTTTCCATTTTTCTGTTATGTAGAAGATTGGATAATAGAAAAAATTTAAATGTGTTTCAAGTTATAGAGTAGATCCTAAATCTAATCAGAAACAGTGGACATGTCTTGGTAGGTAGCTTGTTGTAGCATGCAAATATCTGCATGCTTGTGTATGATCTAAATGGATCATATACAGACAGAAAAGCTGGAGGATGCCCAATGTCCTGCTCTTTCTACATAGTCTCTCAAGATAGTTTTCTTACTGAACCTGGAGCTAGACTGTCAGACTATCATGTAAACCACTGTGATCTTCTTATCTTTGGCAAGTTGAAAAAAAAAACAAAAGGTAAATTGAAACAAATATTTCAATTAGAAAGTTCTGCTCAAATAGGTGTGATTGCCCTAATATTTGGCCTAATAGTCAACAATTTTAAGTAAATATGGAATGAATTTTTGAATATGTGTATTAAATTGGGAATATGAAATAACAAATATAGCTTGTTAATAGGATTATTAGTATAAGCAGTGGTAGAAAGTAGTGATAGAAATAAAATTATTGATGAGTCTGAGTGTCATATACAGAATCATTCAGCTCTTCTGTTATAACACATGAAGAAAGCATAGGAACAATAATAAATTAATACAATGTAACAAGCATAATATAAGCAGCTCTTATATACTCCTTTGAAACTTATGGTTTTGAATGATTATATTACTTATTCAAGACAACAGTAGTTGGCTAATTTGCAATAAAATTATGAATTATTTTATCATTTTATAATATTTATTTGTTATATCTTTCTGTAAATTCATTAATTTACACTTGTAAATATAGCTTTGATTAGTATATTTATGTTAAACCTTCAAATATAACATTGTGTAAAGAAAGTGTTAAAGAGGACCTTTTGATAGTATAAATTCTATATGACCCCAGTGAAAAAGAAAATTACTTTCTGGGTGGCCAATATTGTAATTAGGAAGTTTTTATGTTCCAGAAAAAATATATACATATGTTCAGTAGCATGTACATCTCTTTGTCACATCATATACTTTCAGAAAATCTACAGATTCTACAAATTCAGCTGAATGTTAAGCATGTATATCATAATATTGGAACACCAGAACCAAAAAAATATCAGGTTTTAAAATTTTTGTTTATTGTAATTAAAGAAATCTAGGGTATATCTGCATTTTTCTATTTGTGCGGACATTTTTGAAAATAGATTGCAGAGTACAATACTAAATTAATATCATTAAATGAGCTTAAAATTCTCAAATTTCCATGGCACAAAGTGACAGTAATTCTTTCTGACAAAAAGGGTGTTAATGCCACTGCTTAATCCTGTTACAGAATTCTCTGTATAGTCTGTAATATACATTCACAAAAATGGGAAGGTTCAGAAATGCTAGATAGGAAAAAAATGTTGTTCACATTAAGCTTAGAGGAGCACTCAGGTGTCCCATATATTCACAGCAGGTATTTTTGATCTTAAACACGTTAGTTTTAGGGCCCAGGTCACATTCAATACCATACTATGCATTATAGAATTAAAGTGGTATGTCTTATTTATAGAATGAATTTTGTTACTTTACAAAAACAATTTATTCATCATGTGTGCGGAGATCAAAGGATAACTTGCTAACTTGCTGGAGTTAGTTCTATCCTTGTGAGTCCTGGGGATTGAACTCTGATTGTCAGTGTTGGTGGCATGTGCCTTTACTTTCAGAGTCATCTAGTGAGCCTTAGGAAGAAATTCTGTATAAGGCAGGCTAGTCTGGGTTCCACAATCTGGATTTATTAATGTAAAAATCTCATTTATCAATTTTTATTTAAATTTCAATTTATTTACAAAATTAATTTTAAAAAGTTTACAACCCTCAGATCTATTTGTTTTATTTTATGCATTTGTGTGCTTTGCCTGCATATATGTCTGTGTAGCATCTGTGTTCTTAGTGCCCATGGAGATCAGAAAGAGGAGTCAGATCTCCTGGGACTAGAGTTTAAGACTATTTTGTGCTGTCATGTAGATGTTGGGAACTGAATCCCAGGTCATCTGGAAAAGCAGGCAGTACTCTTTACTGAAGAGCCATCTCTCCAACTTACTATGTACGAAATTTCTTCCATGTGGAGATGATTCCTTGTTTATTTTTGAGAAATTGTCGATATGTGTCACATTATTTAGAATGATCTAGACAATATAGATTAGATATAAAGAAGGGAGAGAAGCTGACTCACTGTTCAGCACTAAAAAGCTAGACTATAAAAACACATGTATTTTTCATTTTTGAGCTAGCAACTGTCAATATACAAATATCTCCATACCTGACTTATTTCAGACATGTAGCTGTCATATTGACTCCATAAATGTTATTATCCTTATTTCACAGATGGGAAAATGAAGACAGGAAAGGATCAGCAAGTTTTCTGAAGTATCATGTCCTCTTCAAACCATTTTGTCAAAATTGAGCTTACTGGATTCATTCTATCAACAAATAATTGCATGTACCTTTCTGCTAGCTATAAATATTTAAATGTGATCCTTTATGTCAGAACTCCCTGCTTGGGTAGAACAAATGTTCATTTGATTGTGATATGGAGTATTCATGTAATCTTTCTCTTTTGTTGAAAATAGATTTTTCACATACAGTAAATACCCCCTCTACTGCTTCCTGTTCCTTCCCACCTCCTCTTTCCTCCAGATCCACTCCCTTTCTGCCCTAAGAGATTACTACAAAATATTAAAAAAGTAAAATATCATAAGATAAAACCAAGAATTATACAGGGGAAACCAAAAGAGGAAAAAGAGCCCAAAAGAAGGCACAGTGGTCCACATACTCAAGAGTCCCATAGAAATACTAAACCAAGATTAGCTGAGTGTAAGAAGAAAGAGAGAATGCAGTATGAGGTATGTTCATTTCTCTCAGTTCTTTGCTATGGATGTGGCATAGCTGCATGTGTTCCTGCCTTGACTTCTTGGAAATGATAGACTGTAAGCTGACTATATTGCTTGTTGCCAGAATATTACTTATTCATTCTCTCTCCCTCTCCCTCTCCCTCTCCCTCTCCCTCTCTCTCTCTCTCTCTCT
>NC_045030.1:112350342-112356253 GCF_008632895.1 Mastomys coucha
CTGGGAACAGCTCCTATATGCTTGACTGGTGGCTCAGTGCCTGAAAGATCTCAGGGGTCTGGGTAAGTTAAGGCTGCTGGTCTTCCCATGGGGTTGCCTTCTTCCTCAGCTTCTTCCAGCCTTTCCCTCATTTAACTACAGGGATCTCTAATAGTTGTGTGTAAGTATTGGCCTTTGTCTCAGTCAGCTCCTTGTTCAGCCTCTCAGAGGACAGCCATGCTAGGCT
This sequence comes from Mastomys coucha, assembly GCF_008632895.1. Taxonomy (NCBI): domain Eukaryota; kingdom Metazoa; phylum Chordata; class Mammalia; order Rodentia; family Muridae; genus Mastomys; species Mastomys coucha. The sequence goes on from NC_045030.1 coordinate 112,350,569, forward strand.
CCTGTCTGTTAGCACACATAGCCTCAGTAATAGTGTCAGGCCTTGGAGCCTCCCCTTGAGCTGGATCCCAAGTTGGGCCAGTCACTGGACCTCCTTTCCTTCAGGCTCTTCTCCAGTTTTCTGCCTAGAGTTCTTTTAGACAAGGATAATTCTGTGTCAGAGGTTTTATCTGTGGAATGGCAACCCTATATCCCTCCACTTGATATACTGTCTTTCTACTGGAGGTGGACTTTACAAGTTCCCTCTCTCCACTGTTGGGTACTTTATCTAAGGTCCCTCCCTTTGAATCTTGAGAGTCTCTTGCCTCCCAGGTCTGGTTCTTTCTAGAGGATCTCCCCACATCCCACCCACCCCCTGAGGTTGCATATTTCCATTCATTCTGCTGGCCCTCAGGGCTTCCTTCCTGTCCCCAATACCTTTCATGTTCCCTCTTTCCCCTGCAACTCCCCTTTCCCAACTTGGTCCCTCCCTTCTTCTGCCTGCCATGATTACTTTCTTCTCCCTCCCAAGTGGGACTGAAGCACTTTCACTTGGGCCCTTTAGCTTGTTAACCTTCTTTAGTTCTATGGATTGTATTCTAGGTATTCCGTACTTTTTTGGCTAATATACACTATTAATGAGTACATACCATACATGTCTTTTTGGGTCTGAGTTACCTCACTCAGGATGTTTTTTAGTTCCATCTATTTGTCTGTAAAACTCATGATGTCCTCGTTCTTTTTTTTTTCAGACAGGGTTTCTCTGTGTAGCCCTGGCTGCCCTGGAACTCACTCTGTAGACCAGGATGTCCTCAAACTCAGAAATCCACCTGCCTCTGCCTCCTAAGTGCTGGAATTAAAGCGTGCACTACCACCGCCCAGCGATGTCCTCGTTCTTAATAGCTGAATAATATTCCATTGTGTGAATGAACCACATTTTCTGTATCCATTCCCCCTTTGTGTGACCTCTTGCTATCACAGATAAGGTCCCTGTGACAATAGTGGAGTGCATGCCCCTGTGGTATGATGGGCCATCTTTTGGGTATATGCCCAGAAGTAGTATAGCTGGGTTTTCAGGTAAATCTATTTCCAATTTTCTGAGGAACCTCTAGATTCACTTCTAGGGTAGTTGTACTAGTTTACAATCCCACCAGCAATGGAGGAGTGTTCCTCTTTCTCCACATCCTAAGCAACATGTGTTGTCACCTGAGGTTTTGATCTTAGCCATTCTGATTGGTGTAAGGTGGAAACTCAGGGTCGTTTTGATTTGTATTTCTCTGATCACTAAGGACTTTGAACATTTCTTTAAGTGCTTCTTCATCATTTGAGATTCCTCTGTTGTGAATTCTCTGTTTAGCACTGTAGCCCAATTTTTGATTGGGTTGTTTGGTTTTTTGGGAGGTTAACTTCTTTGAGTTCTTTATATATTTTGGATATTAGCCCTCCTTTTGTTGTCGGAATAATGAAGAATTTTACCCAATCTGTAGGTTGCCAATTTTTCCTGTTGACTATATTCTTTGCCTTACAGAAGCTTTCCAATTTCATGAGGTCCCATTTATCAATTCTTGATCTCAGAGCCTGAGTTATTGGAGTTTTGTTTAGGAAATCTATCCCACTCATGCCAATGAGTTCATCATTACTTTCTTTCAAAAGACCAGTAGCATTTGATTTTACCATTGGTCACTGGGCTATATAGTCTTTGGTTTTTGGTTAGCCAAGCAGTATCAAGTGTGTGCTCTATATTGTAATGTGAGCCTAAAGTCTTATCAGACAACAGTGAATTCCTACTACAAGCTTTGGGGCACATTTGCCCCAGCATATTTTGCAGACAGGACATGATTGTAGATTGAAGAGTTTCTGGTTAGTTTTGTGTTTATATTTCTCTTTTGGTAGCCTGAAGAGTACCAAAGACACTAAAACCTAGTGGGTGAAGGTTCTAGGTAGGCACCAACTCAACCTCTCTTATTTTTGATGAATTATGTGGATTTTTTTTTCTTCAGCAAACAGATCTTGGTGTCTTGTTGTGGATAACAACCTATTCTATTGTCTCTGCAACAGCCTAGGATGTTTACGGATTTCCATGCTATATATTCATTTATTTATTTTGAGTTTTATTTTATTCATGATAATGTTATACCATGTGTATTGAACATATTTTCTTCCCAAAATCCTTTCAAAATCCACCCTTTTCCCTACCCACTCAGGGTTGTATCCTCTTTTGTATTAAGTCCATGATGTCCAATTTGTGATGCCAGTGTATACTTGAATGTTTGACCTTCCACTGAAGCATAGTTAACTTATCAGTGAACCACATTCTGTACATGGATAGTATATATGTTGTAAGTGTCTTTTTACTGCATGACTGCCACAAGTGAAACAGCAAACTTTAACTCTAATTCATGAATTCATAAGTTTCTGTTTCCTAAGCATTATCTACAAAAGCCTTGCCTGAGTTGGTAAGTATGCAAACTTACCTATAGTATTATTTACTTCTTTGACAATTTCACTGCTAGATTCAGATTAGTTTATATCCCTTAGGCTATTTGCAAATAATACCTTGGTGAAAGAAAATGAATAGGAAATTCTCCATTTTTTAGTGATAATTTCCCATATTTGCAAGGTGCTTTTTGTTTTCTTTCTTGTCTCATCTTCATTGTATATACTAGATAGTATGCAGAGCAATTAGAAACTTCAGTAGAGTTTCATGTTCATAAAGAACATGAGAGGAAGCCAGACTATAAACTTTAAGGCTATCAGATTTATCCATAATTTGAAAAAAAATCATGAAGTCAAAAACTAAAACCAAAACTTTAAAAATAAACTCACAAATACAAATAAGCTAGAGTTAAGGTGCTACATATCTGTAATTCCAGGTCTCAGAAGGCTGAGGTATCAAAAACATATTTATATAGTTTAGTCTAAATAGTCTTTCCTATTAAAAAGAATAAATATTTGTCATACAGGTGAGATACTTGACAAAGTTTCAGATACATGAACAAATTTTGAGTTGTGTGCCAAAATCACAGTTACTAACAGACTCCACATGAGTCACATGAATTAATTCTAGAAGCTACCTTCCCTGAATATTATATATCATTCATTAGCTTTATGGCTGCCAAGAAAACCTGAATAATGATACATGTTGACAAACCAATATGGATGTGGGAACTCTCACAGGCTCTACCCCTTAGAAGGAAAACTGCTGAGAGTGAGAAAAAATTACTCTTCCCCAGACATTAGCCTACTAATTTAATACCAAGTTATTTAATACCAAGTAGTGGGCCCTAAAACATATATATATACATATATATATGTATATATATATAATAAATGAACACAGCATATTGTATTTTAAAATTTCTAATATATACGTATACACATACATGCTCATCTATCTGTGTATATATCTATCTATGTATTTCTGTATCTGTCTATCATATATCTATCATTTATTTATGTACATATCAGTCACATAATGAGAAGGGACAGAAAACAATATATTTTATGGGACTGTGACTAATTATAAGTAATTGAAAACTGATAGACAGTTGATATGATATCATATATATATATATAAGTTCTATAATCAAAAACATTAAAATAAATATCAATAACTTTGGGACACCATTTCAATAGGGGTGGTCAATGTAGGCCTCTCTAATAAAATGGACTTTGGACCTTAATAAAGTAGGCAAATAGACTAAATTATAAGCATTTTAGCCAGAGGAAATAGCAAGGGTTAAGATTTAGAAGCTCCCATCTTAATGTTAAGTCTGGTGAGAGACCAAAAATGTTTGTCTATTGATGTTTGTATACTGATTGGCAGATTTCACAATAGGGCATATTTATAGGACTACTTACGAATGACATCGATGAGACACAAAAATTACATAGTTAAATATAGTTCTTTTAGTGACTATTTTACTTAACTCGAGCATTCTGAGAAATGGTATTGACACATTTATTCATGGACTATCCTTTTTTTGCCTTTATCGAATCTAAATATAGAAATAATGTTTTTGATCTCTACTTTTAGGAAAATGATTGCACTGCTTTTTATATAATAAAGCCTCATTTTAATGAGTAAAGTTCTTAAGAACTCTAAGTTAAAGTTGATTACTAAATTTTTCATTCCTGGTAGGGATGATAGGTTTTATAACTGGACTGGATTAAGACCCTCCTGTTAATATGAAAATGGTAACACAATCTAGAACTAAAGTTGCACCCTCGGTGTCAGTGCCTGATAGAATGTAATTCATGGAGATAATGGACTGAAGAAATAGAACAACAGAAGATCCTTGTCTTGACTGAAGCCACTTTTTGATGCAAGCTAAAAATGTCTTGTCTATTAGGGAAATATAATATTGGGTCATTTTATAATTTCTACTAGTGAATATATGGCATGAAAAAATATAGCATTTTGTTTGCATTGAATACTCAATTTATATAAGACTCATAATAGATTGTAGAATTTCTAATATAAGGAGCAGATAGGTGAAGGTTTTAAGTATGTTAATGTACACTAGTAACAGCTTAAGATATTAAATCATCAACAGGGATGCTTTCATAATAAATGACCAGTTTCAAGTTGTTTAACCATTCATAAAATAAATATTTTTTCACATCAGAGATGAAAATAACCATTTGCTTCTTCATTGTTTTATAGTATATATTTTACATATTAAGAACTTCCCTGTAAAGCTTGAGTTGTAGCTTGACAGAGGTGTTTTTTACTGAAGCTATATTAAAGCTCAAGGACAAATCTGTGGCTTTTGGATGTGAGTTCATCTGTTTGGAGAGTTGAATTCATGGAACTTCCTAAAAATAAAGGGAAATGCAAATGCAAATGTACTTTCTTTATAACTTAAACTCAGTTTATAAGGGTCAAATCTTTAACTTTCTTGACTATTATTTAGCTTTCTTAAGATATTAGATCTATTAATATAGCAATAATTAAAAACAGTACAAACAGCTCAGATATGTTAGTATTTGTTCAGTTTTAATTTTTTTTTGAGACAGGGTTTCTCTGTATAGCCCTGGCTGTCCTGGAACTCACTCTGTAGACCAGGCTGGCCTCAAACTCAGAAATCCGCCTGCCTCTGCCTCCCAAGTGCTGGGATTAAAAGCTTGCGCCACCACTGCCTAGCCTGTTCAGTTTTGATGTGACGTGCTTACTATTTCTATCATTAAGTTTTTATTGATATTTATTTTTATTTCTCAAATTCTTTTATACTTTATTAAGTTATCACATGAAGCTCATTTTACTTAATTTTACTTGCTATGTAATTTCTATAAGCATACCTAGATATTCTAAAAATGTGTTTCTATAATCAAAATGGTCATGAAGAGTTATTTTGGATAACCAAATTTCTCCTCCTTTATGCTTTACTAATATACATCTTAGCAACTTTTACTTACATAACAGAATTTATTTCTAAAAATCAAAACCATTCAAAAGTTGATATTTTCAGCCTTGTTACCACTATACAAAAATGTGATAAGCATAATTTTCTTTTCTTAAAGACAGAGTCCTAAAGAAAATGCATTCTAATATTTAAAGGGCCAGTATGATGATTTAATAGTTACAGAGTGTATGATGTCAAGATTAACAATCTGAGTTGAATCTCCAGAAACAACATTGTGAAGGAGACAAAGAACTACTGAAATCTTCCTAGGATATACAAAACATGAACACACACACACACAT
>NC_045030.1:112356263-112359527 GCF_008632895.1 Mastomys coucha
AGGAGAGGGAGACAGAGATAGAGACAGAGAGACAGAGACAGAGACAGATAGAGAGACAGAGAGACAGACAGAGACAGAGAGAGACAGAGAGAAACAGAGAGAGACAGAGAGAAACAGAGAGACCAAATAAAATATAATAATATTGAAACATTGATTTAATATATGCAATCAAGGGAGAAAATATTATTTATTACTCCTACTCTCCACCTTTAGACTTCTAAAGATGCTATTTTTTGTGTAGTATAATCAAACACGTATTTTCTCTGAAGAACAGACTTAGTTTTATAGTTTAAGAAATGTGTGACAAAATGTTCTTACTATCTATTTCTATCACACCTACCAATTCAGAATACAAAGACTAAATGTGTGTGAAGTACCTGTTGACATAAATACATTCATCAGAATTATTTAGCTAGTATTTCATGATTGAGTTCTGAATGCAGGTAACATTCTGTAGAATTATTTTTAAAAAGGATCAATATGAAAGCATTCGATTCAAAGCAAATTGATCTTGGAAAGGTTTCTCTTATTGTACTCTACTCTAATGTTTGGAGAAAAATGTGATATAAATACAAGCATAAAGAGTAAAGGATTTTTTTTCTTCCTTTAGTCATGGCCCGAAAAGTTTAATGATGTTTTATACGTGATATTACACTTCAGAAAAAGGGTAATGCATCTTTAAAAGCTAAACTACATCTTCTTTACTTTTATCAAATTCTCTATAAATCTTTCATGACAGTTTATTTAACAAAGTGCCATTGAAACTGTGTAGATGATTGATGTGACCCATGTAAGATAAACATGAAATGTTTGTAAATGTCAGCAAAATGTGACCATCTAAAAGCATATAAAGAGTTTCTATGAAAGTTAAAAACCAACAGAAAAATGTTTATCTTATTCTTTGCATTCTGGTATACAATTACAAATTCATAGAAGTCGCATTGTATTTGATTTTCCTTGGCGCTCATGCCATTACAGGACTAATTTACTTTTGACATTTACCCTTTCAAAGCTCTGGTTCATACTCATGGGATAAGTTTTCTCTATCATCTATGTGAGCATAATACAGGCTCAGAATTTCTTAAAAAATAATAATTATTTATGAAACCATTAGTAAAACCTTGAAAAGAACCTTTATGTACAAATTGTAGGAGGCACTAACATAGAAATGTCATTAAAGAGTAGGTATTATCCATATGTGTATGCAAAAAAGTTTTTTATCTTTATAAATTTGAAAACATTAATTTTGTAAAAGCAAATATAATGGGGAAAGGGAAGGAAATAATAAGATAATACATAGATACTTTGTCAAGAGAGTAGAGTACTGGCATAGAGTCTGAATGTTTCTTTTTAAAATTTCTCTTTAATTGACTTGACTTTAGCATAAAATAAATATTATGTTTCATATAGAACATATTCTGTCCCTCAGGGTGCTATTTTGGTATATGTTTGCATTTATTGACCCTACAGTAGAATGTGTATAGTGAAATCAATGCAGCTTATGAATGGATAATAAGTAGTAAAGATACAAATTTGCAACTTGAAAATCAGTAGAAATTCTTACTGAAATGAAAATATTTTCAATGGAGGAGGGGTACTTATATAAACACTATTCATCTAAATGCTACACTCTTCAATCTTACTTGCAAGGACCTTCAAGAATCTACAAAAAATTAAATAATGCTAATACTTAGAAATACTATTTTCCATCTCAGTGGTTATATACATTTCCTCACAAAGAATGTTTTTCAATAGTGTCTTGATGCCTTATGGGTGGAAAATATTTGGTAAGTTTGTAGCAGGGCCATAAATAACTACAAAACTATGTTAAGACTCCCAACTAAATAAGTTTGTCTCTGGAGTTATACTTAGCTTTCAGAACGATATGACAAGATGAAACAATTCAAGAAGCATCTTGAGACAGGAACATACTTCCCTTTATTTATTTTTGTATCTCTAGTGTGGCATAGTGGATTGTTATATTAGAGTGATTTGTCATCTGAAAAAGTAGTCATTTAATTTATAAGCTTGGACTTACACCAGTAGGAGATTACTATAATGAAGCTTGCGAAGATAATGAATTATAGAGAATTTGGCATAAATTTTCATTTTGAAACAATTCTAGTGGCAAATCTATATATGACAGATACTCAATACAGTATCCCCTTTCCATATTATTCAAGTTTTAAAAGATTTTTATTTCAAAACTGTGTGTATGTATGCTGTTTGTAAGTACCATCAGAATCCAGAAGAGGGTGTCAATTTGGGGAACAGAACTCAGGTCCTCTGGAAGAGCGCCAAGTGCTGCTATCTAAGGAGTCATCCCTCAAGCTCCTTAGTTATTTTAGTTTAAGTAACATGTACATTTCAATGTATTTTATAAGAATGATTATATTTTCACACATGGAATAATATTCAAAGAACTTTAAAGCCACTATAAAAATATAGTAAATAGGGAAAGATAAATGCTTGTGTGATTCTTAAATACAATATGTAGCAGAGAAATAACTCATAGTTCTGCTTCAATTTATTATAGAAAATAATTATAATTTTTTAGGATAGTTTTCAATAAATCTTTTCATTTTTTACATTTTTTTAAAATTTTAATTTTTTATTAAATTATTTTATTTATTTTAATTCCAAATGTTGGCCTCCTTCCCAGTTCCCCCTCACAGAGTTCTTGCCTCCAAGTTGGTGCTCCCCTACCTGCCCATCTACCTACCCTCTTCACCCACCCACCCTCCTCCACCTCTCTCTTCCCAGCATCTCCCTTACCTGGGGCATCAAGTCTCTACAGGATTAGGCACATCCTCTCCCACTGAGGCCAGACAAGGCTATATATGTGCTGGGGGAGTGGGTGGGGTGTCTCAGGCCAGCCCATGTATGCTCTTTGGTTGTTAGCTTAGTGTCTGGGAGGTCACAGGGGTCCAGCTTAGTTGACACTGTTGGTCTTCCTATGGGGTTGCCATCCCCTTCATCTCCTTCCTTCAATCTTTCCCCTATCTATTCCATAAGGGGTCCCAGACCTCAGTCCAATGCTTGGCTGTATCTGTATCTGTTTCAGCTTGCTGGTAGACCCTCCCAGAGGGCATCCAGCTAGGCTCCTGTCTGTAAGCATAACATAGCATCAGTAATAGTGTCAGGCTTTGGTGCCCACCCATGAGATGAATCCCCAGTTGGGCCAGTCATTGGATGGCCTTTCCATCAGTCTCTGCTCCATTTTTGTCCCTGCATTTCTTTTAAACAGGAACAATTCTAGGCAAA
>NC_045030.1:112359588-112360538 GCF_008632895.1 Mastomys coucha
AAAAAAAAAAAAAAAAAAATGAAGGTAGGTGGGTGGCCACATCTATTTACTGGGGGTCATGTTTATCTACTGGAGGTGTTCTCTTCAAGTTCCATCCCCCTGCCATTGGGCATTTAGGCCAAGGTCATCCCCCTTGTGTCCTTGGAGCCTCTCACAAGCCAGGTCTCTGGAACTTTCTAGAGGATCCCCCACCACCCACAGCTGCATATTTCCATTCATTCTTCTGGCACTCTGGGCTCTTCTCCTGTCTCCCCCATACCTGATCCTGCCCCCTTTTCCATTCCCCTCTGCTCCACCACATTCTTCCCTTTCTCTGTCTCTTGTAATTATTTTCTATAAATCTCAATACTATAAAATCATTAGTCTGTTCTTTTTGTTTGTAAGAAAGAACATTAGGGCCATGCATTAGATCTTTTTCTTTTAATCATGCATGTATGTATTCATATAAGTATGTATTTGCTTTACACTTTCCTATGACAGCTTTAAATTCAGAGAGAACAAGTTTTACAATATTGGATAATACCATTTTTTCCAATAATCAAAAGCAGGAATGCTGACTTTTTAGTGTATGTGGAATTTACTTTCATGTAAAGAAAAGAAGCAAGAACACACTGGGTCATAGAAGCTCCCATCAAAAAAAAAAGTTGAAATATTGTTTTTCTTTAAGAAACCTAAGTATTCATAACCCCAGGCACCAAAAGTGTGATTTCTTTAGCGTTGCTTTGACAGGAGCTACAATTCACATGTGATATTTAAATAATTGGGGTAGTCATGACAAGGGTAGCATTCATAAGATGTGATGATCTTATCTACATACCATAGTTTATGTCAGATACTGTGAAATGTACGTCTCTGAATCCAAAATCACTATCTACAATTTTTAGAGTGTGGAAGAGATATGTCCAAAATGCTGTGGGATGTCAAGTTGATGATTTTAATTTTACTGTGCC
>NC_045030.1:112360548-112365794 GCF_008632895.1 Mastomys coucha
GTTAGCCGCTGTGTACTTTAGGCTGGTTGGCTGACAAGTTTCCAAGGATTCTGTTTTCTATTCCTGAACCTCATCTCTTAGAAACAGTGGCAAGATTATAAATACTTGTGTTACCATTTTAGCTTTTTATGTATGTTCTGACAATTTGAACTCAGATCCTCACACTTGGCCAGCTAGAAACACTTTAAAAACATTTCTCTCATAGTCATCTTTTAAGATATGAGACATAATAAAACATGTTTTTTTTTCATACTTCAGAAAATAGAGTCCCATCCTTTTATACCTAATAGAATGTTTGCTTTAGTATATTGAAAACTTCACCAATGGGATTTTTCACAAGATCATGTGTTTATGTTGACTAAATGTTATTGATATCATGACCACTGAAATCAACCCTGAAGAACTCGGTATACTAATTTTAGTTTGTTACTTTTCTATAAGATGCTTTCAGAAAATTTTCACTATGCTGCGTTGATTTCCATAGGTGTGCTTTCTATATATATAATTTGTGGATAAAGTGTGTAGTAGGCTTCGTGATTGAATTATGGGTGGGAGAAGAGGACTAGGTATTTCCACATTGATAGGGCTTAGCTGATAAGCTTTCTTCAAAATCATAATTACTGTCATGTTATTTTTTATGTGCTTTGGAGACTTGTTTCAAAAGCTTTATAGGAAATTTCAGAGAATAGTCTAAAAAGTATAATCATGTAGCTGGGGAAGGTCACTTTAGGCAGTATTTTAATATAGTAAACTTTGGATAATGAAGCAGAAGAGAGCATAAGTAAAACACTGAAATATAAAAGCCACGGGTTTTAATTTGGTGTTAGAGTAGTGCCAGCACAGTAGTGTTCTAAACCCTTTGCTCTTCCCTGAGCAGCACTAATCTTCCTTTAATTATACTTATGGTGGAGAAAGTTAGTTTTCATTTTACTCAAGTAATCTTTTTTTTTTTTTTTACTCATTTTTTGCTGTTCTGCCTTCCATATATATCATTACATGTCCCATTCATTTATTTCATTCTAGTTCTTTTTTTAAGGTGTTAGGAACTATGTCATTTTGATATCTATTGAGAAGGTGGGGACACTTCCAATCACTTTTGTAACTTCTTGCTAAAACTATATACTTGTTCAGTCTTCATGAAGACATCCATAAAGAATTATTCTATTTGATGATTCCAAATATACTATTGCCAAAAGTTAATGTGCCATCAAAATCAGGGAATAGGTCTCAGCATTTTAAAGCTTTATATTTAAATGGTGAAAATTTCTATTAGTACAATCATTATGGAAAATTCTATGGGGGCCCCTCTAAAGCTAACATATAATTCAGCAATTGTATATTGATGAATGGGTAAAACATATGTAATAAGTATGAACAATAAAATAATAACCAGTTTTACAAAGAATGAAAGTCTATCATTAACTATGAGGATTTTATGTTAAATGAAATAAGCAAAGCATGAAAAGATAAATACCATATGATTTTCCTTTCATGTTATACAAGCAGTTGCATTTCTAGAAACAGAAGATAAAATGGTAGTTCCTAGTGGCTGGTAAGAATGCAGATAATTGTTGTTCACAGGACCCCAGAATTATTGTTAGAAAGAATTACACATATAAGACGTGCAAACACATTTGATCTTAAATATTCTCACCACAAAACAGTATTTGAGATAAGCATATATGTTAAGTAACTTGATTTGGACATTCTATAATATAAAATATATCAAAATATTCTATGGTATACCATATCTGTACACAATTTTATCTGTCACGATAAAAATTTAACAATAATTAATGGCTACTTGTAATTTCATTTTGACTAATGCATTAAAAATCTAGAAATCACTATTTCATTTATTCTGCATGTTTTGAAGAAGAAAGCAGAAGTATATGGTAATAAGGAGTACTAATTACAGGAAGGCATATTTTAATGTTCTCAATTTTTAATGTTGGTTTTCTGTAAATCTCACAAAACAAAACTACATAGAGGAGAAAAAAAATGTTTACTAGTAGAAAATTAAAGTGAACTATGTCAGTAAGTCATTGAACAATAATTAGGGATTTGCTGTGTGTCTTGCATTTTACTAAGCTATTCTGATAAGGAAATATGTATGTACACATATTATATATGATGTGTTTGCCAAGTTTATAAATTCTTCTAGATCTAGAATAAATGACTACAAACAGCAAATATTAGTAATTCAGTAAATATTATCCCTGTCAAACTGAACTGAGAGCATTAGTTTTTGCATTTTCCTTTAACCTTGAGACTGGAAATTTAACACCTAAAAGTCCCTCTTTCTATCCTGACAGATGCTCCCAGTCAGTTGCAGATGTCATTGATATTCTGGTGTGGTAATGTTGATCTTATTTTGATTGAAATAGGGTTCTAGACAGCAAAATTGATGAGTGTTTTTATGGTAAGAGTGTTGCAAATAAAAGTGATAAAGGGCTTCATATTTAGGCGTGCCTGGGATAAGAATTATGACCTTCGTTAAAGTCATAATTTAGAAAATATTAAATATATCATGCTTCTTTTAGCACAACATAGATTATCAATCTAGTTATTTAAAATCTTTTATTATCTACATTTTGATAGACATATCTCTTGTCATTTTCAATGTTTTTTTTTCTGTCTAAGTAACATATGATAAAGTTTCATGTAGGACAAGACATTTATCTTGTTTATTAGGTGAGGTCTTTACTATCATAGAAACAGCAAGACAGTTATGTCATGTAATGATGTCATCATGTTTATAAAGACAATTTACATGGCTGATATTTTTATATAAATCAATTTCAAGGAAGTTTAGTTAGATATGGATAATAAGTCAGAAATAAGTTAAAAATTAATATAGTATGGAAGAATGCTATACTTAAGGAAAAATATACAGCAGATGTCAAAGATAAATGACATTTTTTGCAATGCTATAATTTAGTCACTTGTAAAGTGCTTGGCTTTTATCTAAGTATTTAAAATAAATAAAATAGGCTAAAGCCTTAGCTACCCCTAACCCTTCAAATGAATGTAACCATTTTTGCATATTAGTGACTAGGAAAGGCACTATGCCAAAGTATCCTCTAAGATGAGATTTACATTTTAGTAAACACATTTCTGATATAATATTTTATATTTTTAAAATGTATTTAGCAGAAACATAAAACACTGACTATTATTAATTTTCCCAATCAATTTATAGTACCTTAGATAATGTTATTTATTTTTGACAATTTATTATATTAGTACTATAGTTAGATTATTCCCTTCTCTTCTTTCCTCTAACTCCTGTAATCCTCCTTGTTACACAAATGTATGGTATCTAATTCTTTAATAATTATATATATATATATATATATATATACAATTATGAATATAATTGAATGAGTCTATTGTCTTGCCTATATATGTTCAGGGATGAATTTGTGAAAATGGGTAATTTTTTAGGGAACTCATTCCTAGAGAAGACAGATTTTCCCTCTCTTAGCAGCCATTAATTGCCTATTAGTATTGTAATTTTGGGGGTCCTGTTTAGTCTATCATATTGTTGAAAGTTTATTGAGCACAACATCCCTGTCATATATAGAAGACATCTTATAGCAGATATTCTCATCTTCTGGACCATATTACAATCCTTATGCCCTCTTTTCCATGTTATTCTATGAGCCTTAGCTCTAGGTGTAGTATCAGTTTTATCAGTTGGGCATGAAAACCCTATCTCAGTTGTTTAGAATGCAATTGACAATTCTACTGGTTTAAGGAAGTGGCAGTAGTGGATTTCTCTTCTAGAGTCCATGACCACATCATTCATTGTTAGTGGCCTAGGTTTATAGAACATGGTATGTATTACCTTCTGTTGAGTATGACTTCTGTCCAGTTACACGGCTATTAGGTATTCTCAGAATATAAGTACCACTATTGCACTTTTGGGGGTTATCTTAGCATTCTGGTCTATTTTGTTGTTCACAGATACTCCAACACAGTAGAACTACAGATTGCCTTTCTCTTTTGGCAGCTTTCATAGTCCTTGTGACACTATGAGCTAGTATGCTTTGAGTTCAGATCCAAATCAATTCTCCCATGGCTTCTGTCTGAAGTGTATGCTGTTTTCAAGAAGAGAAATTATAGTTTCTAGGAGTCAGCTGAGGTCAATGGCAATACTGTTCTGAGGATCTCTTGGTATTCCCTGACTGAGTTTTTCCATGCATAGCACTCTAGACTTTGTTAGATATCTAGGCTCTGGGAGGGAAAATTGTCACACAAGTGGCACAAATTCACACACTCACACACACACACAATGCATGTAATTTTAAATAAACATAAAAATATGACTTACCTATCCTATTTCAAACAGTGTTATTTATCACTTCCCACTCCCCTTCTCTACTCCCCTGCCTTTTAGGTAACTCTTACCTCCATTTTTCATATTTCTCCCTTCATAGAAACCAGTGTCCCTCAGATTGCAATGACTCTCTTTGTATTTTCTTTGCATCTATTCCTCCATAATATTCTGGTTATTTTGGAATTTCACATCATGCAGTCATATCACACTGGCTTCCATGTCCCCCTGGTCTGCTCCTACCCATGTGACCTTGCCTCCCAAAAATAAAAGGAGAAAATACCACCAAGAACAGTAACCAACCAGACCTACCAGAATTCCTAGGGACTAAGCCATCAACAAAGGAGTACACATGGCTCTAGCTGCATATTTAGCATAGGATGGCTTTGTCATGCACCAATGGAAGGAGAGGTCCTTGGTCCTATGAAGGGTTGATAGATGCCCCAGTATAGGGGAATGGAGGGGTAGATGGGAGTGGGTGGGTGGGTGTAGGAGCACCCTCATAGAATCAGGGGTAGGGAGGATGTAATAGGGTGTTTCTGGGAGGGAAACTTTGAAAGGGGATAACATTTAAAATGTAAATAAAGAAAATATTCAATAAAAATAAAAATAACAGCAATAATAACAACAAAAGAACAGTAACACTATCATCACTACCAACAACAAAACAAGTCCAATTTGTATAGTCTACACAATCACTTGAGTTTGATCAAACTTCCACTGGATAGTCCCTTAAAGAAAATTGAGTCCTTTCCCATTCTTATCCCTGCCAGAGATATCGACTGAAGAGAGCTGCCCTTCAGCATCCATATCATATGTTTTTATTAATCATTCCATTTGTTTACGTCTCAATTGATATCCTACTTCCTGGTTACCCCTCCACAACTTCCCAATCTCCCCTTTCCCC
>NC_045030.1:112366710-112367737 GCF_008632895.1 Mastomys coucha
GCTAATTTATTTACATATGAAATGATATCTCCTTTCCCAGTTTCCTCTCTGGAAAACAACAACAACAACAACAACAACAAACCCTGTTCCCTCCCCCCTCCTCCTGCTCACCAACCCACCCTCTGCCACTTCCTGGCCCTAGAATTCCCCTACACTGGGGCATAAAACCTTCACAGGACCAAGGGCCTCTCCTCCCATTGATGACCAACTAGGCCATCTCTGCTATACATATGCTGCTGGAGCCAATAGTCCCACCATGTATACTCTTTGTGTGGATACTTTGTTCCTTCTTAGAAGGGGGAACAAAATACCCATGGAAAGAGTTGCAGAGACAAAGTATGGAGCAGAGACGGAAGGAAGGACAATCCAGAGACTGCTCCACCTAGGAATCCTTTCTATATTCAATCACCAAACCCAGATAATATATTGTGGATGCCAGCAAGTGCTGGATGACAGGGGCCTGATATAGCTGTCTCCTGAGAGGCTCTGCCAATACCTGACTAATACAGGAGTAGAGGCTCACAGCCATTCATTGGACTGAGTACAGGGTCCCCAATGAAGGAGTTAGAGAAATGACCCAAGGAGCTGAAGGGTTTGCAGCCCTTTAGGATGAACAACAATATGAACTATCTAGTACCCTCAGAGCTCCCAGGAACTAAACCACCAACCTGTTCTTCCTTTGAACAGGAACATTTCTGGGTTAAAAACTTTGAGATGGGTGGGTGGCCCCATTCCTCTACTGGGGGCTATGCCTATCTGCTGGAGGTGGTCTCTACAGGTTCTTTCTCCTCTTCTCTGTCACCATCCTTGTTGGGTCAGAGTTCTCAATTGCTCTCTCTGTAATCTTTTCTTTTCTTTTGATTTTTTGCAATGGGTTGGTGTAGAAGTAGGGGTTGACATGAAATACTTTTATGTCCCTCTGTATCTCTGTCATTTAATTTCAAATTTAATTATTTTCAATCTTGATTGTTTGTGTGTATAACATATTTATGAACTTCCTTGAAGAGGCCAGAAGAGGGTTCTGTAA
>NC_045030.1:112368054-112380647 GCF_008632895.1 Mastomys coucha
TATATATATATATATATAAACAATTACACCTGTGGGTGCAGCATAACATATAGAAACAGTAGGAAAAATGGGTAAGCATTAGGGAGCAAGGAAGAACTGAATGCAGGTAATTCTACAATCTATTAAAGAGGATAAAAAGATGATTATTTTTCTAGTTATGACCCTATCATGAATGTGTGAAGGTTTTGCTGGTAGAGGAATAAATAAAAATATATTTGATAGTATAACTTGACAAATCTAAGGTAAAGCTCCATGTCTTCAGACTGGCTGTTCTACCTGTATGGAAGATCACTGAAATACATAGACATTGGGTTGGATTACTTTTGATCCATGATGTTTTTTTATTTGCAAATGTTTTATAATAAAATTTTAAAATTTTAAAGCAGAAATTTTGATTTTTTAACATAGTAAAAATAAAAATATGATCTCTTCTTCTTTTTGGTTTTTTGGTTATTTGAGACAGGGTTTCTCTGTATAGCCCTGGCTGTCCTGGAACTTACTCTGTAGACCAGGCTGGCCTCGAACTCAGAAATCCACCTGCCTCTGCCTCCCAAGTGCTGGGATTAATGGATGATTTGTTCTTTTAATAATTTTTCACATTAGCAACAAATCTTCTGAAGGGAAAAACGTCATTAGGGATTTATTTGCTAGAAAGTTTAGTTAGGGATAAATATAAGGGATCAATCTATAACTTGAGTACTATAGTTAATAAAAACATATGGTATTTTTAAAAATCATTTTGAGGGTAGAAATTAAATGTTATCATCACAAAATGACAATTAGAAGATGTATGTTTTGACTATGTTAATTTTATAAAAATTATTATTGTTATCTCTAGTTTTGCTAATATTTAGCTCTCAGTGTCTCAAGGTATTTGATATGTTGGCATATAAGTGCATGCATATTTGTGTATACTTTATAGTAAACAAATTGAGTAAATTATAGAAAATGGTAGCTAATAATGAAATATATTTTTTTATTATTCTTTAATCTTTTTTTTTACACTCCAGTTGTTATCCTCCTCCTGGTCCAGACTCTGACAGTTCCTCCTCCCATTCCTCCTTTCCCATCTCCATGAGGTTGTCCCCCCTACCACCAGACCTCCCTAGTCCCTGTGGCCTCAAGTCTCACTAGGGATAGGTGCAACTTCTCTCACTTAGGCCAGACCAGATAGTCTTCTACTGTATACATGTCAGCATATGAGGTAGTGTAAGTTGACTGGTTGGTGGCTCAGAGTCTGAGAGATCTCAGGGGTCCAGGTTAGTTGAGACTGCTCATAGGCTTTCCCTCCTCTTCAGCTTCCTCTACCCTTTCCCTAATTCAACCACAGGGGCCACCAGCTTCTGTCCATTGGTTGGGTGTTAGTATCTGCATCTGTCTCTTTCAGCTGCTTGTTGGGTCTCTCAGAGGACAAACATGCTAGGCTCCTATCTATAAGCACACCACAGCATCAGTAATAGTCAGGCCTTGCAGCCTCCCCTTGAGATGGATCACAAGTTGGGCCTGTCACTGTACCTCCATTTTTTGTCTCTTCTCCATTTTTGTCTCTGCAGTTCTTTTAGACACAGACAATTGTGGGTCAGAGTTATTAACTGTGAGATGGCAACCCCATCCAACCATTTGATGCCCTGTCTTTCTACTGGAGGTGGATTCTACACTTTCCCTCTCCCCACTGTTGGGCATTTCATCTAAGGTCTATCCCTTTGAGTCCTGAGCATCTTTTACCTCTGAGGTCTCTGGTACATTCTACAGGTTACCCCTGACACCTCCTACCTCCCTAGGTTACCTGTTTCCATTCTTTATGTTGGCCCTAGGGTCTTCAGTCTTGTTTCCCCTGGTCCCCCAAATACCTGACCATGTTCCCCTTTTCCTCTTCCTTTCCCCCTCCTACCCAGGTCTCTCTTTCTCTCTGTCCCCCAACCCCTGCTCCCATGATTGCTTTCTTCTCCTTCCCAAGCATCCTCACTTGGGTCCTTTGGCTTGTTATTCTTTTTGAGTTCTGTGGATTGTATCTGGGCATTCTGTACTTTTTGGCCTAATATACACTCATTAGTGAGAACATACCATGCGTGTCCTTTTGGGTCTGAGTTACCTCACACTGAATGATATTTCTAGTTCCATCCATTTGCCTGCAAAACTAATGATATGAAATATAATTTCTATTTCACATATGACAGTGTTGTTGGTATTTTTCTAATTTAAATATTAGCCAATTTGCAAAGTTATTGTGATTATAGATCTGTTTAGGAGTATACAAGCTAAAATTACAGTAATATTTGACCACTAATTTAATTTTTGCAAAAAAAATCTATGTCCGTACAAATACAACCTATTGAATGAATCAATGTATTATAGCTCATATTTATATGCACTTAGGAATGACTATTTTAGTATAGATTGAATCTGTGGAGATGGACTCTTCTTTTAGAACTCTTCTTCATTTTCTGTGGCACTTCATTTAGGAGTGGGACTGATTGGGACTAGGGACACAGGAGAGTGGTCAAATATTACTGTAATTTTAGTTTGTATACTGGAGCAGAAATGATGTAAACACAATACTTTCACATGAAAGTCTCTAAAAATAATAAAGTATATATTGAAAATAATTATAATCATATAGAGGGAAATGAGCATAACTCCCATGTGGAGAATATATTGATTTATTCATTGAATGCATTCATATATTCAATTATTGCATTTTTATCCTACTCATTTTATATATGTAATCAATGTCACCTTCTTTGTTTTCTTCAGCTTAAATACTTTTCTTTGACTATATACTCCATGTTAGATCATTTGTAATGTCATTAGTATCTTTGTTTGTCTTCTAATTTGACTGAACTGTGATGAGATATAGTAGATCTTTATGTTCCTCAATAATCTATCAGTCTGCCTCTGAATTCTGAGTATGCAAGCTTAGAAATGGGAGTATATATAGAAATATATATGTATGTACAAAATAACTGACTAAAGACTACATACTCAATTTCTCATAAATTTTGGATAGTTTCTTGATATGAAATGTTTAAATGATGATAGAAAATTTTAAGAAGGTATTAAATACTAAAGGGTAAACACTCTTGATTCTCTTGGCCTGTATTCCAACAAGTAGTTGGCTTGGAATTCTATGTGAAACTCTTTGGTAATTGTTGAGGTATGAGACAATAGATTAGTTTGTTATTTTATTTGGATTCTTTCTTATGGTTATGGTGTATGTGGTCTTTTATAAGCAATACTTCTTTTCCTTTGTAGTGTGTATAGTGTCCTCTCTTTATAGCACTAATAAGGGCTAACATACTCCATGTTAGATACTTTATAATGTCACTAAGTGTCCATGTTTATCTTCTAATTTGACTGAGCTCTGATGAGATATATTAGATCTTTATGTTCCTCAATGATCTGCCTCTGAATACTGAGTATTTAAGCTTAAAAATGAAATAGAAATATATATGTATGTACAAAACAACTGACTAAAGATGAAATACTCAATTTAATGTGGAGAAAAATGTACCCTTGCTTCTGCTTGCTTGTAGAAATGTTACTTTATTTATGTAAATACACATAAATCTCAATCACTTTATGAAGCTGAGTCCCACTGATTTTCTATACCTTTTTTTATTTTCAAGACAGGGTTTCTCTGTATAGCCCTAGCTGTCCTGGAACTTACTCTACAAACCAGGCTGGCCTCAAACTCTGAAATCTGCCTGCCTCTGCCTCCCAAGTGCTGGGTTGTATAGCTTATTTACATATGAAAAACTATCATTTGTATATGTGGTTAAACATATATACCATACAGTTAATCAACTTAGAAAGATAGAGATAATATTTTCAGTTATTAATAACTTGTGTTTACTATAACTTTAAAACTGGCCATGAGTAAGAGACAAGCAGTTAAATTTCTATCTCTGTGTATTTGTTGTAGTATTAAATAAAATGCTCATCTTTGTCAGGCAGAATAAGCCAAATTTAGTCTATCATAGTATAGTCATAGTTTTTAAGCATGCTTGGAATTCTGTGATATGCCACAGAAAGAACATATGGATGTTGCTTTCTCCAAGGTACCAGTGAGTATAGTTTTGTGTATTGCAGTGCGCCTACTGGCACCATTGGAAGTTCAGCACCCTGGGAAAGGCAATGCTTTCAAACACAAATAATTGATGAATTGTATGCAATATGCAAATGTGAATGCATAAATCTCCTGAATGACAGATTAATTTATGTGAGCTTTTAAGAATGTGGGATTAGATTTTAATTAAATATCTTCAAAGGCACCCTGACTTATTCTGGTTTCTGGCTTCTGGCTTTAGAAAGTAGCATGTGAAGGTTTAAATCATAATTTTACATACACTATCCATATTTTCCCTACAAACTGGCTGTTATTTTATAGTAAAATAAAGGTATTTAAAGGAAAAGACATTTGTATTTAATTATGTAAACAATGCTCTTTAATTGTAATTGTTGAAGGTTGTCATATATGATAGATGGGTATAGGAAAAATATGTAGTTTGAAAATAGATTACTTGCATTTTATATATCATTTTTCATTTTTTAGCAATTACTCTAACTTTTAGCATGTCAAATTAAATAATGATAATTCCTCTAAGTATTTCTTAGTACACATTGTTAGTATGTTAATCCTGCCTTCAACTTTCAAATTATTGCTTTGCTATGAATTCAAACAGTCCCTGGAGATAGAGCTGTTTCCTTGTTTTTTTTCCTTAGATGTATTTTGTGAATATATGGAGCTTTTTGTGTTTATAATCGTATCTCAAACATCAAAGTGTGTAGATAAGAATAAAAAATTTCAAGTTTAGGTTTTTGAAAGTTATAGCTACTCTGTTAATCATACTATAAAATCAAATAGTAGATTTAAAGTAAATGAATTTTAATTGACTATATAAAATATGATATGTAAAACATCATTCACCCTACCTACAGTATATGATATTCATGTTTTTTATAAGTATAAATATAAAAGGTAATTTGTTAGTAGTAGTAATGCCAGGCTTATATTAGTTTTTCCTCCATATTTGTTTCCTCTTGTTTCAAGATTTTAATGCTGGCCTCAACAAAATAACTATGTATATTTCTTTTCTTGAATATGTTTCTCCTCTGATATATTATTATAGTGGTTCTATGCATGAACTCAGGACTCATCTTTCATCCACTTCACCAACATCCCAACTCTCTACTTACTATGTGACTTCACACAAACCATATAAATGTGCCAATTTCTTGATTATCAGAATTACATGATTTAATAATTATATAGAGTATCTTTTATTAACCACATTGTTATCATTCATCTCTATAGTATGTATTTGTTAAGTGATTTTTCCTAGGAAGAAATGAATAAAGGTCTGCTTTTTCCATATAGGATACCCATGGCAGGACAGAGAAAAAATTCTTCCAACATTTAGTGTTTATCAATATTATTACAGAAGCATGGGAGAACCCCTAAAACAACTGAATCACAGAAATATCTACTTAAGCATGGATGATATGTCATAAAAACTGTGTCACTGGAGCATCCTGCACAAGTTTCAGGAAGCTCAGCTGGTCAGAGAGTTTCTTCTCAGAAAGCATTAGTATGTATGTATATGTATAGGGGTCTTGTCAGTCTTTAAGTTTCAGGAACTTCTTGAGCTTTGTTAGTTTTATTTACTTTCTGAGTCTCATAATAACCCCTTTCTTCCCTCCACAAAGAATATTTTTTTTAAATAGAGATAAAATAGCTAGACAGCCCTTTATCTGTCCATCTTAGATTTTTTTCTACTTTCTCTTCAATCATATTTCTTGATCCATGGAGCTGGTGATAGAGATGTCTGCTTATTTTTCCATATGAGTCTGAGCATTGGGAGAAAATGGCACAGCAACCATGTTTTATTTTTTCCTGAGGAGCTTGACTTCTTATACACTGCTTCAGAACACCTTCCATTGGAAATAAGGATGACATCAGTAGTCATATATAAACACAAATGTTTAGGAGTCAGTTTGATATGCATATCACATTAATTGCAAAAAAAATCCTCCATCGGCATTCCCAATAGCTTATAGTACCAAATAAGAGTTCTCTATTATAGAGTGGGCCTTCAGTTTTACTAAAAATCCATTGGCTATACTTATAATAGTCATGTCATTATTGCACAAGTGTGCAGAACTTGCCTGTCAAATTAATGTTATACCACAGCCAAGGAGGACTGTTAATGATAATTTTTCCCTGGCAACTCACATGATATCACACTAGCAAACAAACCCAACCAACAAGAATAATGGAACTTCCAGTTCAGGTCAACCTATTGCCAGTATTTTCAGCAACAGGGAGTATACAGCCACCAGCAATGACTATAACCTCCATGATTCATATATCAGGCTTTTAAAATCTGTTAGGGCTAGATAATTTTTTGTCATCTTGACATTATTTTGTGTTATCTGGGAAGAGGGAATCCTTGATTAAGAAAATGTCTTCACAAAATTGTCTAGTAAGTAAATCAAGTTTTTTTCTGAGATGATATCAGTAACTCAGTTGTATGTTTTCTGGCTCAATGCAAAGACAATGTAAGTAATGTCACAGCACATTTAGGATCCCATGATGTGTTTTGCTTTCAGGGAATTGAATATATTGTCTAGTGTATCAGGATCATTGGGAATCTTCTCCATACTGTTAATGGCAGCCTCTATCAAGGAGGCATGGTACACCAGCTACAGCAAGTAGGTGAAGACAAATGGTCACCCTGGGACTCCCCTAAGGGTGCTACATTACCATATGGATCTGCTATGGTTCCATGTCCCATAACTCATTGCAGAGAACATCTCTCAGTCGCTTAAGGCAGGAAGTGCACTTTCCCATATATCACATTGCAAAAGGTAGTTACATAGAGATTGCTCCTATGATCTTGCCACCCTCACAAAACCATCCTAAGACACAGGTTTCAGTGTCCATTGAGGTAAAAATGCAATGCATCCATTCATCTCTAATTCATTTTGATTCCTTAGGTCCCTGTTTGGTATTTGAAAAAAAAAAAAACCAATCTGCTAGGGATATGTAAACAAAATTTATTAATTCAAAGTAGGACACTGACAACAGACCAAAGTAATGGACTCACTCAAGTTTAGCTTTATCAACTACTGGTTTTACTGGTGCTATTTACAGATGATGAGAGGCACAGAAAAGCATACTCTCCTATGAATACCCTGAAAACTGCATCCTTTGAGCTCACTGCATGACTTGCAGGCAGCTTTGCTGGTGAGAAGCAACTCTGCTTAGCAATTATTTCTGCTTACATATATTTAGAGTGGTTAGCAATCTTAGAAGTTTTAGCAGCTTGCTGAGCCTTGTGAGTTTCTTTTGCTCTCTGCTTCTCATAAACCTTGCTTCTACCCTCTATGAAGGAATGTTTGAATCTAGAAATAAGAAATAGCTCTAGGTTGTTATCACAGCCTCAGTTTTGTTTAAAGGCCTGTTGCCCTACTTATTGAATAATTTCATTTACATTTGTATAGTTTTGTGTAGGCCTATAAAACAAACTCATGGTGGGTTACTTTATACTTTATTTATTTATTTTACTTCACACTTAATGAAGTAAAATTTATAGTTCACTTACTAGATTTCTTTCAAGTATGTTGATTAAAAAATTCCTCCTAGTGTTGAATCCCTAGGTTTCTTATCGGTAACCTTGTCTAGGCTTGCTAAAGTATAGAGATGAAGGGCCGTTCTCCAAGTGAGCTAGGAATGCCACTCCCCTTTTAAATCCGTGTTTATGCTGGCTGTTACAGCTGGGATTGTTTTCTCTATTTTGAGGAGATACTTTTCACTTTGTCAGAAATTAAGTAAGATAATTTCTCTCCTGTCAAATAAAGTAAGAAGATAGAGTTGGTAGAGTAAAACAAAAGAGGGATACAATTCTGGATGTGCTGGCTCACTTTCGGAAAGTTAACTTCTTTTATGCTTATTTTCGTATTTTAAAGACTGGATCATAATTATCATCTTAAGAAACTATTTAGAGAATTATAGGATGATGCTATAAACCTATTAGTGTGCTCGACACATAGTGGTAATCTACCCCTATATTTCCTTCTCTTTATTCATGCAGCAGCAGTAATAAAAGCTGTAATAATGGACAATACAGTGGAATTAAAGCCCATCCTTAATTGAGATCTGAAAGGAAAGAACAATGAAAGGTTTTTCTAGAAGTAGTGTGGCACTAAGTTTCCTAATTTCTTCTCTGAATGGGCTAGGATATATAGACATCTAATTTTAACATATAATATTATTTTAAAGGAAATGAAAAGAACTGAAATCAGGATACATCTGGGTTTTTTGTTTGTTTTATTTTTGTTTTTTCATAAACATAGAAAGTGGCTGAACATAAACTCTCAGGTTTTTCCAGCCTTGATAGTAGAATACAAATTCCATTTAAACTTGGATACATTGGATTAGTAACTTTAAATGTAATATTTTTAGCTATGGAAAGTATACTTCTGATAACAGCCTTTTTCTATTCAAAATGGGGAATCAGGTAAACTGTATTAAATGCTATAACAGAAACTGTAGTAGAATAGAAGGTGAAATTGGTAAGCCCCACACAGCAATGGGCACGAGGCACAACAATTGCTCTTATAGAGCAATTGGCTCAATGTTTATCAAAAGTACATTAATATAAATATTTATTAGTTGTATTCATTTTCAAATTAGCTTTTTTATAGATGGCATTAATGTACTCAAAGTATTTTAGCTTCAGTAATTTCTATATATTTTAAAAATTGTACATTTTATATCCATTTTAGTGATACTTTATCAAAATTAATTCAATGACCACTAATAAACACCATCATAATTATAGTCACACTTATCAACTGCATGTATCCCAGAAAATTACATTATTTATTTATAAAGGCAAAAGAAGCAAAAGCCCTTTCTACATGGAATAAGCAATTATAAATGAAGTAAATCTTAAAAGAATTTGTTTTTTTAATTTATTTTTTCCTATTCATATTTATTAATTTTTGTTCTAAACAGCAGAAGTGCTTTAAAAATATTTTTCAGGTTTCCATTGATAGAGTTTAGTAAACTGTCTGATATAATTAATGGAAAAATATAGTGAGAATCATGATTAGAAAATGGTTATACTATATTAAATGGGATCATAAATATTATATATAAAATGTTTTTAAGATTAGGGTTAATATAGTTAACAACAATGAGTTATGCATTTAAAAGTTTCTTAGTTTGTGAGGTAAGGTATCAATTAGCTTATTTAAAAAGCTTGTTTAAAGCATTCTACTATGTAAAAAAAATATAAAAACATTTGTTGTATCCCACAAATTTAGATAATTTCTATGTGTCAAACTCAAAGAAATAAGTCAATAGATGTACATTATAGATTATATCATTTTACCAGTTATATTTTAGCCTAAACTAATTTTGCTCTTATGCTTTGATTTCCTTCAAATAAATAATTTTTCTTCTATTATCTTCTAAATTTCAAATGCACCTTGCTTGTACTTTGAATTTTGAAAATGACATTGTTTTTGACAGTACAAAGATGCTTTTGTTGATGGAGTTTGCAAGACTTTCTAAGCCTCTTCTGTAAAATTATTTTAAAATTTTACTTACCATGAAGCCTTAAAGGAAATAGACTAGAAAATTACTAGAAAATAGCCTCTTTGGACCACAAGACTATTTACTGTCATTAACGTTTATTTAAGAAAAAGTCAGGGGGTCACTATGCACTTTAGAGTGAACACTAACCTTGTGTTCCAGGTTTTAGTACCAAAAGCATCCACTTGTGTTTTTACTCCTTTTGAAATATGCCTCATGTCTATACATTTTAATTTGTGAACAGATAATACTTTGCATGTTGCAAAATGGATACAGGGCTGTTTTTGTACTTTTCTTCCATTTTAGAATAAATGTCAATTATAGTTCTCTCTTGTTTGCCTTTTGCTTCTCTTTTGTTTGCCTTTTTAAGTAATTATAAGGAAAATGTCTTAGGCGTCATTGCAAAAATAAAGCAAGTACAGGATAATTTCATACAGTGTCACAATGAAACCATGAGGATAATTTCTGCTACTCTTTCTTTTCGCTTCAGGCTATTGGAGACTTTAGAACTGTGTACAGTCATTGCTCTTGTTTCCTGAAATCAATTTAGTAAGTAGCACTTCAATATAGATACATGATAGTCAGGTAGTCTAACTAGATCTGGATAACAGTTTCAAGAAATTTATCTTTGGGTAGTAGAAACAGATGTTATACAAGTTTGTTCTATTTGAGTAGAGTCAGGCCAAGAAGATATTTTAGTCTTATTGAATTATCTTGATTTCATCAAGCTATGTTTGGGTTAGATTATTGTTTAGTAATTCATAGTTCTCTGTCATTTAAAAGTTAGCCTCTTTAATTCAGAATGCCTAGTTTTTAATTCAGAATTCCTAGGTTAAGACATGGGAAGTAGCCAGGCACTGGTGGCTCATGCCTTTAATCCCAGCACTTGGGAGGCAGAGGCAGGTAGACTTCTGATTTCGAAGCCAGCCTAGTTTACAGTGAGTTCCAGGACAGCCAGGGCAATACAGAGAAACCCTGTCTTGAAAACAACAACAACAACAAAAGACATGGGAAGTTGCCATTTTATTTTAAAAACATGACAGGAAATTTTGCTGTGCAGTTTGAGAATTGCCCAGTTACTCTTCTTTGTAAAGCAATCTGTCTTTATTTCCTACAATCTGCAGGTTAAAACTAGCTTGAATGGTGATATGTTGTAAACTTCAGAACTCTAAGGTTCAAAACTTTTTAAGAGTATTATAGTTCTCTCATGCAAGTAGGAAGCTTCTTTCAATAAATGCACATGTGGATTCATCAGTATCATTTTCTGTGACTGGACTTAATAGAGCACTAGCCAAAGACATGAAAATTTACCTAGTTATCTGAAATAAGCTCCAGTGAATTTCTTTATATCATGCACCCAGTAATTAGAATTCTTTCAATTAACTGCACATTAAAATTAAACTATATAACAAAAAGCCAGTATCTCTTCTTGCTACTTGCCATATATAATGTCTTTTAATATAGACGCTTTAGTTGCACAAACAAATCCACTGTATAAGACATTTCTTAATACAGTAGCTGAGTTTCTTAGTTGTGTTTAGGTGTAGCACATTTACTATCTCAGGAAGTTAAATCTATTTAATGGAGTTTTCAGATACAAAGAACCTGCAATACTTTTATATATCATCACCCATGTACAATGATTTTATTAATACTGTCCATAATCAATATTAAAATAAAATTAAAAATATTTGATTCAATAAAATATCTGCTTCTGTATGAAAAAGAAATTAACCTTTATTTTGGCAGCATGTATTTTCAAAGGAAGCAAATGTTTAATCACTGTGGCCAAAATAAATGTTTTCTTTTAGGCTCTTAAGGCAGCCAAATATTTTCATAGCATTTTAAAAATGTTTCCACCATTTATTTTTACACAGAAAGTCTGTCTCCTTCCCACCTATCACCTTATGGAAATATTTTGTGAATGTATTTGGCCATGAAAAGAGCAAAAATGTTATAAAAATGTTGCCTTTATAAGTGATGAAAGGATACTCTCAATGTTAAAGAAACAGAAAACAAAATGAGTCTCCATAGTGCAATTTGAAGAAAACTATAAGCAATAGAACTAAGTCATATTCTTGATTATAGTTAATATTTTAAATGGTAATTTTATTTTTTAAAACATTTTTATTGTATTAATGAATAAGAGGAGTAGGGTAGAAGCAATCTTGATTGCCTTGATAAATGATATATCCTTAAAGTCTCATAATCATTCTAAGGGATGGATATGGAGACTGATGATTTAGAAAGTCAAAAGGTGCAGGCAACATATTAATGTGGCCTAAATGGAGAGTGTAGGATCCTTTTGTTTTGGTTGTGATTGTTGATCTCTGACTACTTAGAATACACTAAAACTTTTGTGTCTACTAGTGAGCCTATAAGAAGTGGTCACCAGGAAGTGACAATTATTTTTTCTTAACATATTAATTTGAAAATTAATATTACTAACATATCCTAATCAATTGAAAGCCAATAATATGAGGAATTGGAAATTTGTTGATTGTCATCCAATGATCTCTCTAATTTGGTAATTGTAGAAATAGGTCCAACATTGTACAATCTATATACACTGTCAGTTTGTTTGCTTGTGACAGTGTCTTGCTGTGTACAACATAAGGGTCTTGAAATCTTACTTCTCCTATCTCAGCCTCTCTATATGTAGTATTGTTTATTTCATGTTTTACACTATACTATGGTTTTCAGAACAGCTTATATCTTTCAAAAGTATTTATATACTCAAAATAAACATAGACGATTAACTAGGGACGTGGCTTGTAAGAGAGCAACAAAGTGAGACTGAATGCTTTGCTTGACATTTGTAACTCTTGTATCAAGTTTGAAGAAGAGGACTTTATAAGTTATTATTTCTCTAAGATGAATGCTTTTCCAAATTATCACAGCTAATGAACCAAATTCTTACCCTTACTTAATGTCTGTACCACCCTCCAAGCAGAACCATTGTTCATTGAAACAGTTGGTGAATGACTTTATG
>NC_045030.1:112380815-112388250 GCF_008632895.1 Mastomys coucha
AAAAAAAAAAGTATTAAAACATAAGGGGGCATGTGGTACAAAGAACCAGTGTGCTACATGTAGTAGTCATTAATAAAAATGTATAAATCAGTTCAAATTTTATTAATGATGTATTCACACTGTAGATTTGATTCATAAAGTGTGAAAAAAAAGACAAAACACTGAAACTGTAAAGCAAAACGACAGCAGAAACACACTCAAGGAAGGGCA
The DNA here is from genome assembly GCF_008632895.1 of Mastomys coucha. NCBI lineage: Eukaryota > Metazoa > Chordata > Mammalia > Rodentia > Muridae > Mastomys > Mastomys coucha. The sequence goes on from NC_045030.1 coordinate 112,381,026, forward strand.
GGAGCCACACCAGGCTCTATAAATATCTTCTAGCACATGTGCCAGGGTTTTACTAGGGATCACAAGCCGACATGTGTCCTTTCTTATCCTGAGATCATCATAAAACACCAGAAAGGAGGGCAGTGCCAATAAAAGTGCAGAGCTGACTTCTTGAAGAACAACTCTTAAACAATTTCAATCAAAATAAAAAAAAATTCATTGCAATATTTTTATTATAATTACATAAAAATAGAAATTAGTGAATTCCAAATGAGCACTTGCTTTTAGAAAACAGGACCTGATGATTTGCTGTTGATAGCAAATATTTGATAATGGATGAAGATGGTATATAGCCCTGATATATGCTGTTGCTGGTTTCCATGCTGTAAATACTTCAACCAAACCTAATTTCAAGATACCACAAAGAGTTTCTTAGTATTTACATTGAGAAGTGATATACACAATTAGTGGTTGTAAATAGACATAAGGTGACTCAAGCATGTTACTAATTCACAACAGAAATGATGCATAACCAGCAAAAGTGATGAGAATAAGAGACTGGATGTTCCACTCTCAAAAGGAAATCTATATCACTCTAGCCAAAGCTCAGGGAATATGGATGAAGTGGAAAGAACCAAAGAGCTGGAAGATGGGAGAAATGTTTTCTGATCAGGATAGGACAAATGCATGCATGAAATTACGGCAGCCATGATTACCTCCACAAAATAAAATTAGACAAAGTCCAAGCTTAGATAGAGTAGATGATGTCCAGGCCTCATTCTTTCAGAGGAGCTTTTAACAGTGGATAGTTAGTAGGGAAAGAAGAATCACATCTTTGGAAGATGAGGCCAAGTGTAGCTTTCCCATGTTCCAGTGGATAGCCCCACTGATTCACACATAGGCAGCATTTATTGGACTTAGTAAGTTATCAAAACAAACAAACAAAAGATTTAAGATGTTGGGATAGTCATGTGGGAGGATAAGGAAGAATTTATAGGGTATAAATAAGGTTTAGAAATGTCCTATTTAATTGTACACATGCTTGTAGTTCTCAAAAATAAAGGAATATATTTGTGTTTGTATGTATGTAACTATTTTTTTCAAGCACTATACTACTACTTCTATTTTATTTTATTTTTGCTACTTTTAATTATAGTTGTTTATTAAAAGGAGTATGTATATTTTTATACTAGTCAGTAGGAAAATAATGAAAATGAAAGAGAAGGAACTTCATAATAACACATTTAACTAGCTTGGGACAAAATATCCATGCCTTTGACTTTGATCTTAGATCCTAAGTAATAGAGCACATCTCTTAAATAAATGTATTTTACCCACAGCCTACTCTCCTAGTCTCTCCTTCAAGGAATAAAACTGTACAAAACAATGCTGATTTAGGCAGACTTTTTGGAAAATAAGCTATAGACTTCTAACATAATGTTTCAGAGGACAGAGGACGGAAACATCTTGTATTCATTGCAATTTATCTGGAACGCAACTTACTTAGACTTTCTGTGGTACTCTTAGTCAGAGGTAATTAACCACCAATTTTAGAGCACCAACAATTGCAGAATGTTAATGTTTAATTAGGGAAAGGGAAGCACCTGTAGTGTGGAGGAAGAGGCTCCAAGATTAGACTAGACACATTCAGGTCGCAACAAAAGACAAATTAAATGAGCATACTTATCTTCGGGAAAATATAGTTACTAAGTTATTAGATAGCATCAACTCACTGGACGTAAAATTAGTAAGTAACCTTTTGCATATATAATTCATTATTGGCTTTTTACCAATAAGCATCAATGATAAGTGTTTGTTAGCTTTTCTGTCCATTTAGCACAAAGGGAGGCTGGTTGTTCTTGGGACAATTAAATAAATCTATGACAGATTTAGCTGAATATATCATTCTTTCTACTTGACATGGTGCCTCTCACAAATAAAAAAAAAACTGACCCATATTTTAATTTTTTTTTTTTTTATATTTCCGAATTCATCTGGGGAAGACTATTCTGAATGCTTTCTCACAACAGTAACTTTCCTGCCATTTTAACATTTATAATTATCTTTTTGTGAAAAGATAAAAAGACTTAAAATGATTGTTCTTGGCAGTGGGCCTAAGGTGAAACTCTGTTGTATTTAATGTGTAAATTATAATGTGTGCAGATGTTAAGAGGGATTTTGTGAAATGCTTATTTAACCACAAGAATTTAAAGGAAACTGTCAGTGAGTTTGTACTCTTTAGCAGTTAATAATCATTGAAAAGCACCTCATGATATGTTATATACAAAGGGTAAATGAGTAGTTTAGGTTAAATTCAACCAATAACTTTCTAGAAGACAGGAAGATAAAAGGAACAGTAGCTTGTCAGCAAGAATTTATCCAAAAGCAAGCCCTTTCTTTTCTGACTGTTACTTTAGAAGATATTTGAAATAAATAATTTTCATGTATCTTAATGTAAATTGAGAATTACCTTGCTCATCAACAGGCCTTACTCCCCTTTCTTTTCAAGCTGAATTTATTTAATGTTTTCCTATTCAAATGCATGTGTAGTAGAATCTTAGCATCTAACTAGGAAACTAAAAGAAAACATCTTTAAATGTTTGCATCTTGTCAATTAAAAATAAATGTTCCTTTCCTAAATTTAGATTGTAAAAATATTCAGTGTGCTTCTCTTCTGTTGTATCGATTAATAACATTGCCACCTGTTTATTCTGCTCTTTTAAGCTAATTAGGGGACAGTACTTAGCAGTCCTTAAATTTATCTTTTACTGTACATCTAAAACTCCAAAATTGGAGAAGGTTATTCAGTTAAGACTCCTGGCTGCTCTTCCAGAGGATCTAGGCTTTGATTCCCAGTGCCCACATGGCCGCTCATAAACATCTGTAACTGGAATGATAGGGGCTATAATACAAAGTCATGCATGCAGGCCATATACCCATATACATAAAATAAAATAAATATTAAAAACTCCAAAAGATGAACCACAAAATTGCTTCAACTAGAACAGAACTACGTATTTTGGGAAGAAAGTGCAATATTTTTCTTATCTTCCCTTCCTCCTACTTTCTTTCTTACCTCAGACTCTCCCTCCATTTCTCCATTCTCTCCTTTCCTGGTGAGGTTTTCTTTCTTCTAGGAAATAATTAGGGTAAAGCCACACTGTACTTACATAATAAGCAATGCTAAAATAGGAAGATATGCCATGAACAATAAATTTATCCTGTGTATAAGTAGCTGTGTTCAACTGATATATAAATCTATATATGTATATGTATATATATACATGTGTATATATATGTATATGTGTCTGTATGTATATAGATATATAGTAATAGGTATGGTATGATGAACTACTCACTTTATTACGGTGATGAGCAGAATTAATTACATTAAAATTATGAATGAAAATGGAAAGGGTTAGTGTGAAGATCTTTCCTAAGGTAAAGGAGTCATTTCACCATCCACGTTATACTTTTCTAATATATTTTAGGAACTCCATGAATTTTTCATTATAGTTGTATAAACTTACTTTTTCATACTTTCTGCCTTTCACTCAACACCCTTGCCACTCCTCAATATCCCTTCTCCTTGATAATAACCATTTCAGCCAGAGTGAATTAATATCTCACTGTAACAGTTTTTTCTTATTTTCCATTAAGAATTTTCTGCAGAGAACCACATCTACTACAATTATCTTCTTGTTGTTGAATTGTTTGAGTTCCATATAAATCATATTCTATTTATATGATGCATAGTTTTAAAGAAATTTATCCAACTGTGTAACAATATTTTTAATAGTGATATGTGTTTGGGGGCATTTTGTTAGTGTTAATATATTTATGAACTCCTTGACTTTCTTTTGTAATACATTGGTAAAAGTGTCTGTATTTACAAAAATACCCATAATACTTTGACTTCTATAGATTCACAACATATTTTCAAGTAAAATAATAAGACACTCTCACCTTTTTTTTTTTTGGCTTAAGATTTGTTTTCTTTAATTCATTGACATTATGATAGAGATTTATTTGATCACCATAGGTACTGTAAACATTTTAAAACTATTTTCAACTAATATATTTTATTCTTTGAATGTTTAATAAATTTAATCAACATACGTTTACCATATATATCCCCACTTCCTTCTCCAACACCCCTTAATGCCTCCTATCTCATCTTCCTCACATCTACATATTCTTTACTTTTTTTCTTTTTAGCTTAAGAATAGGAATTTTTGTGTCAGCTCCAGAGAAGACCAAAACTGAATTGTTGGGCAGGACCAGAGTTAGAATCCTTTGGAAGGCTAGAAGGCAAGATCAGTTGCAGGTCTTCTAAATGCCTCATGGGTAGCCCTCTTCCACAGTACATAGTGTTCTTCCTGTACATGCTATGCGTGTCTCCAGGTTACCTCCTTTTACAAGAATGCTGTCCATATTGAAGTAGGGTCCACACTAGTGGTTTGGTCACCATTATAAAGACACTATCTCTAAACAAGGGCACATAAAGAGGTTTGGAAATTCAGGACTGTAGCATTTGAATTTGAGGGTTAAGTAGTGAGATCTACTACAATAGGGAAATTAATTATCAATCATTAGTATTATAGTTAACAGTGAGTTGCTTGAAAAACACCAGAGAGGATCAATGGAAGTGAACAAAAACATTGATTATGACATATGTATGTCCTTGATTTTAACAAAGATGGCGAGGCAAACACATAGGGAAAAATGGTCAATTTAGGGTTTATGGTAACATAATAATTGTACAAAATTGTTTTTTATGTAATTTCTATAGATTAATATAATGTACTTTGATCATACTCACCATCCTATTAGCATCTCCTCCTCCAGACAAAGTTGTCAACAAATGGTGAGAGAACAGACAGAAAAATGTTGAAAAACAAACACAAAAACAAAGACTGTCTACTTTTTACCTAACACACATATACATGAGTTTACTTTAAATATAATACCATCATTATGCACTCTCTGATAAGTGGATATTAACCCAGAAGCTCAGAATACCCGAAATACAATCTACAAACAATAAGAAACTCAAGAAGGAAGACCAAAGTGTGGATACTTTGTTCCTTCTTAAAGGAAGGAGTTGCAGAGACAAACTATGGAGCAGAGGCTGAAGGAAGGATAATCCAGAGACAGCTCCACCTGGGAATCCTTCCCATATTCAATCATCAAATCCAGATACTATTGTGGATGCTAGCAAGTGCTGGCTGACAGGAGCCTGATGTAGCTCTTTCCTGGGAGGCCTTACCAGTGCCCGACTAATACACTACTGGCTCCTGCAGCATATGTATAGCAGAAAATGGCCTAGTCGGTCATCAGTGAGAGGAGAGGCTCTTGGTCCTGTGAAGGTTCTATGCCCCAGTGTAGGGGAATGCCAGGGCCAGGAAGCGGGAGAGGGTGGGTTGGTGAGCAGGGGAGCAGGGGGAGGAGAGCGGGAACCAGGTGTTTTCTTTTCTTTTCTTTTCTTTTTTCCATTTTTTCGGAGGGGAAACCAGGAAAGAAGATATCATATGACATGTAAATAAAGAAAATATCTAATAAAAAAGAGAAGAAAAATAAATATAATACCATCATAAATCTAAGTATTAAAACTATAAAATTTTTAGAAGTAAACATAGTGTGAAATATTAAATTTGGCAAAGGACTTTTTGTTTTTTGCTTTTATTTATTTATTTATTTATTTTTTACACTCCAGATTTTATTCCCCTCCTGCTCTACCCTCTGACTGTTCCACATCCCATGCCTCCTCCCAACCTCTGTCTCCTGGAGGATGCTCCCACTCCCCACCCCACCTGACCTCTAAACTTCCTGGGGCCTCCAGTCTCTTGAGGGTTAGGTGCATCCTTTCTGAATGAACACAGACCCAGCAGTCCTCTGCTGTATGTGTGTCGTGCGGTTCATATCTCCTGGTGTTTGCTATCTGGTGGTCCAGTGTCTGAGAGATCTCGGGGGGTCCAGGTTAATTGAGACTGCTGGTCCTCGTACAGGATCGCCCTTCTCCTCACCTTCTTTCAGCCTTCCCTAATTCAGCAACAGGGGTGCAAATATCTGCATCTGACTCTTTCAGCTGCTTGTTGTGTCTTCTGGAGTGTGGTCATGCTAGGCCCCTTTTTGTGAGTGTTCCATAGCCTCAGTAATAGTGTCAGGCCTTGGGACCTCCCCTTGAGCTGGATCCCATTTTGGACCTGCCACTGGACTATCTCTTTCTCAGGCACCTCTTCTTTTCCATCCCTGTAGTTCTTTCAAACAGGAACAATTATGGGTCAGAGTTGTGACTATGGGATGGTCATCCCATCTCTCACTTGATGCCCTGTCTTCCTGCTGGAGGTGGGCTCTATAAGTTCCCTCTCCCTACTGTAGGGAATTTCATCTAAGGTCCCTGCCTTTGAGTCCTGAGGGTCTCTCACCTCCCAGGTTTCTGGTACCTTCTGGAGGGTCCCCCAACCTCCTATTTCTTGAGGTTGTCTGTTTCCATTCTTTCTGCTGGTCCTCAGGGATTCAGTCCTTTTCCCACACCCAACATATCTTTTGCTTTTATTTTTAATAACCTCCTGTGAATAACAGAGCTGCCCATGTGTTCATGAGTATATAGTCATCCACTGGCCATAAGGAACCTACTTAGCTACTCCTACTTAGCATGGCTGTTCCAAGAATTTGTGTCAATTATAGCAGCTATTGTTACCTGTATAAGATAAAGCCAGTCAAATCCTACTAAGGACTGAGGAGGTTGCTCTCAAGGGCCTGTCTTTATCAGCAGAGAACATGCTGCTAAAGAACCTGAGAAAACTAAAATATTTGAGAAAAACAACTTAGATTTGGAAAGATATATTTTGTTTCATAGTTTAAGACATTTCAAGTCACTGTAGTTTGTTTGGCAAAGCAAAGCATCATGACAGGGGATATTCATCCCATGAGAATCAGGAAAGAGAGAGGGAAAAGATGTGTGGAGTGGGGAGGGAGAGCTAAAAGTGAGCAACATACTCCATTGTTTCAGGGCACACTAACAATGGCATTATTCTTCCAAGAGGACTCTGTCTCCTCTGTTTCATAATTTCTTTTTTTTTTCTTTTTTTTTATTTTAGATATTTTCTTTATTTACATGCGAATTTCTCCATTCCCAGTTTTCCCTCCAAAAAGCAAAGAAACAAACAAAAAACGACAAAAACAAACCCCTGTTGCCTCCCCCTTCCCCATGCCTGCCACCCTGCCCTCTCCCACTTTCTGG
>NC_045030.1:112388582-112397398 GCF_008632895.1 Mastomys coucha
CTGCTCCATAGTTAATCTCCGCAACTCCTCCCGTGGGTATTTGGTTCCCCCTTTTAAGAAGGAATGAAGTGCCAGTGGTTGAAATAAAGACATTATTATAGTCTCTGCAGGGACAATTAAGGTCCAAATTATAATGTCTTCTGTCTCTGTTATTATCCTGTTAGATTCTTGTGAATGTCTTATGTTCTGGCAAGATTGTGTTTCAGAGTTCCCTGATAGTATTTTAAATATTTGGTATGCTTGTGGTTATGGTTGCCTCCATGACAGGAAGTTCTCACACTGGAACATTGGATATTTCTCTGGATTCATTGTATTACTTATATATCATGACTAGGATAGGCAGAAACTCAAAAACAAGTTTGCTTTGTGACCACCCCTGAGGCTGACATCCTCAAGTCAATCTCTGTGGTTATAAGTGGGCAAAGTCACAATCATTTTCTGGTTGACTATATCATAGTATCCCATTGCAGTTGTGGAGTGTAGTAGTTTATTATGAGGGATGTTTCAAGATCGACAATATGATTGAGGTCAAATCTATATAGGGTATCTTATGAAAGTATATCCTTCCAAGGTTCTAGTAGGCAGAAATACTGTCCTCCTACAGGAAATATAGGCAGAGCAATAATAAAGTGATATTGAAGATCTTCTAGAGATAGTGTCTGGTTTGTCTGACACTAGTTTCCAGAGCACAGTTGAAACATGCTTTAGCTGAATTTTTGGGTAACTTGTGGGTAACCTGCTTAACCCATGTCAGTAAGATGTACTTGCCTATTAAGACACCAGTGTATAGGGCTATTCCTTGATTTCTAGGTAAATGATATGTTTTCTGGGGTCAAGGTTAAATGAGGCATTTGTCAAGCTATTACTGGAGAAAAGAGCTATTTCTGGGTTGGATGCCTGAGACATAATTTGTAGATCTATCACCTAAATACTTACAAAATGGTATTCCTAGGCGGTAGGTTGCACTGAGATATTAAAACCTCTTATATGATCTCTAGGATTCTGAAGATAGTCTTTGTCTTTGTATGCAGGTGGAATTGTTCTGTGAGATGGGTCAAGAGAGTTGCTTATAATTTTATGCGTTGAACATCTTTAATGAAGTAAAAAGACATGTTTTAGAGGGTAAAATGATAATGTTGAGCAAAGGATTCAGATAACCTGATAGCATTTTACTTCTATTTCAACACATAACTCAAAGAACTTCCTTTTTTAAATATAGTACATATTCATTTCCAGATTTGACATTAGGCTTTTTTAATGATCCTTCAAAATTATGCATATATAATCACAAAACTTATATGGATGGAGAACCTGTCTCACTTCTTCCTTTTAGTACTGGCCTTTTTTTTTTTTTTTTTTTTTTCTGGCTTGAAACTGCAAACCTTGTATACTCTTCCACAGTCTCTGTGAGATAATTTGTGCATGGTCTTGTATGTGGAAGACATTTTATCTTGGAGTCATTCATCTACTCTTAGATCTTTCAGTATAGATCCCTGAGCCTTGTGAGGAAGGGTTTTATAAAGCCATCCCATTTAGGACTGAGTGCTTCGAGGTCTCTCTCCTACACATTGTTAATTTGTAGGCCTCTGTGTCTATTGCTATCTACTGCAAGAAAATTCTTGGCTGAGTCATGCACTTATCTATGAATGTAACAATATAATCGAATTCCTATCCATAGGCATCAATATAAGGAACTTAATTGTTTTCACTTCCCTAAACAACTAATTTGCCTTCTTAAGATCACCTCAGGTTGGATATTAACACTATGCTGGATGATTTCTTTGATTAAATTTCATATTTGAAGTTTGAAATATCTAGATCATTAAGGAATTACATAGACTATCAATTGCTAAAGATACTTTATATTTTCAGTATAAAATATGTTTTCATTATATTTAATAGACTCCTTAGTACTCATTTTAAAGTATCCTTTGGAACAACCATTAAATATGGCCTATAGGTTGGTATGGGCTAATAGGAAGAGGAAACAATGAAACTAAGCAGAACTTAAAATAGAAGTCAGCACAGTAGAATATGTGAACCCTTCTCAAGGCAGCAAAGTTTAAAAACATTGGTCTCAGCATCTAAAATACTATGGCATTTTTCATGGTGAAAGAATTCTTCTATCAAATACTATAATTAGCAGAGTAAATCCAGTAGTCAAGCTGGCATGCTGCCATATACTTTTGATGCCAGAACTGATATTTATACTTAATTTTATATGTAGTAACTAAAAAATTAGCTCTGGTAGAGCAGAGAAAAACGTGATGAAAGAAATATTTCATCACAAATTTTAGAACACTCTAAGTAGATTGTATTAAAAAACAATGAATCAACCTGTCACATGTAGTTAGAGCTTGATGGAGCAATGAAGACTTGACCTACAGTGCCAGAGGTAACTGAAAAGAGAAGTTACAATATCAGTAAAACATGTAACCATGAAATACAAATACTGGAGACTGGCAAGGAAAGACAACAAGAGAAGACTGGAGAGTGGGGTTAGGGGATGAATATGTTGATTTAAAAATGCTAGTGTAACACATCAAATGTAAATGTTCAGACTTTTGCTAGATGTTTTCCAAAGTTATATACTTAGTGGCTCCTTTATTTTTCCAAAGCTACCTGAAACTGATTTGATATATGTTGGGGGAGTCATTTCTTTAATTTGAATCATTCTGAGGTTTGCTAAGGAACATTGATTCTATTGATGTTAATAGGAGCTATTCAAGCAGAATCAGAAGTATCTCCAAAGAATTCATGTCAGAAAACAGCACTTCCACTATATAGCTTTTGTTTTTTATACTAAAACTATTAGAATTAAGTACATGTATGGCAAAAAAAAAAAAAACTCCCTCAAAGATAGTAACACCAGGCCTAGAATACATTTCATTTAAATAGAGAACAGTCTGGTAAATGAAGTATAAAATAACTTCACAGTTATACCTTATATGAAGTAATTAGCCGACCCTTGAGTTTTTAATGACATCTGATTTCTTCTTCAGCAAGGCTAAAAAGCAAATGTTTAACATTTGCAAGGGGATGAAACATCTCCATAGTAGTTACTGTAAGCAATTCAATTCATTACCCTTGTAATATGAATGTATAAACAGGAATTTTTCCTCAAGATCCTTGATAGTATATGCACTAGCCCTTCAAACTGGACGTTATCCTTTATCTTTTCAGTATCTCTGTGTTAAAAGTATTTTTCCCAAAGTTTCCAATACTAAAATACATCTTCCATTTAACAAGTCCACATTTACTTTTTGGGTATGCTTAAAAATTATAACAAATATAATAAATGAATAGTAATTTCTCCTTGTATTATTAGCTCTCAGATATACTTAAGCTACCATGAACCAAGAACTGCTTAACGTCCAGTTTCATACAAACTCCATTTTATAAAAGCTACCATAGTGACGCCTTTCTAGTCCTGGACTTGAACCATTTCATTTTTGGTAAATTTTAAATGCTCATTTCTCATGGATTCCCTTTTTCTTAGTTGCTGAATAGGTTGCTGCTGACATTAATCTAGACTGGAATCCATTCTAGCGGAATGATTAGACGACTCATTAGTTTGCTATCACTAAGTAAGGAGGAATTCAGGTTGCTGTACAGAATTTGTTTTTCTTCATAAACACAGAAAGGTCAGGTAGAGTTTAACTACCATTGGCGTCTTTGATACATTGTAATAAATGCCAACATCAAATATTAATCCGTGGTGCAATTAAAATTCTTAGTGTTCCAGCAAGAAATATTATGACTTAGTTAAACATGTACATAGGTGATCCTTAAGAATGCTTTCATAGGCAGGTGGACAACACCTTCAGAGATAGTATCAGTTTTTATTTTGATCATTTACTGGAAGATAAAACATTACACATTCATGATACTGTGTAAAGGATTTTAAACATTAATAATTCTAAAAAGTGAAGATTGAGTCTTGCATGACTACGGACAGTTCCCTTTTAAGGATTTCACTTGAATTGTTGTCACATGCCGCTAGTAAATACATCCTTAACTGACAGTAAGTAAATTTTTGGCTGTTCTTTTAAGTTTGTCACAGAAAGTAGTTCTTGTTTCTTTAGGAAATAGTACAAAAAGTTGACTGATAAAGATGATCTAACCTTATTTACCGTGAAATTAATTACTGCTTATAAAATTTATATTAAATAATGTAAAGGTTAAAGGTACCATGGACTTATGTGTTTTTTATTTTTATTTCAAACGAAGAAACCACTTGCTTTTGTTTTACTCTTTAATTCATAAATGGACAGTTGTCTGAAATTTAAAAAAAAAAACTTTAACAGGGAAGTTTCATAGTCTTAGTAGGGAAAGAATCAGCTTCAATGTACATTACAGCTGGACACAGATAGGGCACAGAATGTCATATGTTGCTCCTAGAAGACTTACTGAACTCTCTTGGAGAGCTGCCAACTTTACAAAGTTTATGAGTGATTGTGACTCTAGTTCAATCACAGAAGTATGAAGTGCCATTATTAATGTGATTTTTTTTAAAAAAAATCTCACACATTAAGTTCTGCTAAACAGTTTTATCAAATGAAAAAAAAGTCATATTAGGATAAATTATTTAAAAAGATAGGCCTAGATAAAGTCAGGACACTGAATTAATTTATATGTCCATAATCATTAGATGTTTTAAGTAGCATTAATTCTATAAAACAGAATCTCTTACTAGTTTAACTAAATAATGTAGGATTATTATTACTATTTTGTGGGTTATCTGACATGTTTCTTAGCAACTTCTTTTTTATATAGTATATAAGGTTGACATACCAACAGAGCTATTTGTGTAGTAACTTTAAAGCAGGGGGTGGTGTTTCATTTTACACAGTACAAATAACCTTGTAATTAAACTGAAACAAATAATTGCCAAGAAGCAATTATCATTCAATTAAAGAGTAATTACATGGTTATTTGTGCCCTGTAACATAAAACATTACTAAGATCAGTAATGCAATCAATATTTTAGTGGAAACAGGATGTTGCAATGATGGACCTTTCAACCTATGCTGATTAAATTGTCATCCAAATAACAGTTTTCTAGTTAAATTGCCACATGTTTATTTGTCTTGATTAATATGTAAATATCTGCCTGATGATAATAAAGCATTTTAAGATAAGAAGCATTACAGGATCATCTATCAAGATGTGTGATCTTCCCCAGCTTTTAAAGAATTCTATAGTCTTTCATCATTTTCACAGGATTATCTTGTAAATGAAACATAGGAAGTTTAGAAGTACTAAAGTGTTACTATATATTGTAATTCAGTCTGAAATTGTAAGTAATATTAATTCTATTATAATATTTAATAGAATTTTACTAATGATAGATTAATTTTACTAACCTAATTTCAATAACTTTATTCTAAAAGCAGCTTAAATCTTGCAAAAATAGTTGATGATATCTACATGGGATTTCTGTTCAGATAGTTTTAAATATGTTTATAGAGAGAAATCATATCATCATCCTCATTAGAGTCAATAAAAATTTAAATTATAGTAAAAGCATTTATTTCTGCCACTAGAATATACATTTTTCGAAGACAGAACTTGTTCTGTGTTTTCACATTATACTAATAGAAAAATCATAACAAATAACCTTTTGTCAGCTTATATTTTAACCTATGTTTAGCACTACCATAGGCAGTGGATAACTAGTTAGTACATATTTATTTACTGGATGACTAGACAAGTGATATTGTTATATACATATGTGATTGCAGGACTAGTTAGCTGTTAATCAGGTCTTTAAGCTTCTTGTGTCTCTCAAAGCATAATAAAGTAACATCTACCATATACTTTTTTGACATTATATATAGTCAGATGTGAATAAATCATAGGCTCATGCTTATATAATTGCAGTCGAGTACAGGATCTGAAATACAATGATTTTCTGATGAATAAATCATAGAAATAGCTCTCTGTTCATTTTATTAAGTAGAAAATACCATTCTAAGAATATTTGGAAACTGTAGAAACAGTGAAATAAATATGTCCCATCTGCCAGCAAATAGGTTTAATTAACTATTTCCTGGACTTCCTGCATGCTACAAACTATAAGAATTTGCAAAGATTCGATGACTTATTCCACTAGCCATGCATATATGTTCATGCTCTAGGTTGGGTGGCTCACAATCAATCATGCTAAAAGGATAAACTAGAAAATTAAAAGCATAAAAAAGTGGAGATTTTGATCCTCTGGAGTCCAAAGGGAGTGTGCTTCCCTTTGTGCTCCCTTAAAAGATCTAAGAAGACATAAAATAGGGCCAAGGTAAACAGGGCAACTATACAGAATTAAATAAAATAAATTATGACCAAGTCTTGAATAGAAAGTAAATGAGAGAATCATTAAATTAAAAAAACAATTTTTCTTGCTAGATTGATACACAATATTGATTTGTAATGGAAGAAAATAATACTAGCACAATTTGTGAAAAATGAGCTTGGTAATAGTACCAATGTGTTAAATGATTCTAGGCCTTGTCCTTATTGAACACCTGAGTTTTATATCGATAATGCTCTTCAATACTGCAAAGTTGACAGGATGTATTTCAACTTCTGTTTGTGAACAAGAAGCCAGTTTTTCTTTTTTCTTTTGGAAATGTTGCCTATCTGAATGAACTACATACATTTATTTTTATGCTCACTGTATTTAACATAGTTTTTTGTAACTTTTGTATCAACTAAACGTACTTTCATTCTTCTTTATATAACACATTTTTATTAAAAGGAAATAATAGCATCTTATGGAAGATTAAAAATAATGTGAAATATTGGGCCTGCAAGATGGTTCGATGGATAAAACTACTTGTTGCTAAACCTAAGGGCCTGAGTTCAATCTCCAGGACCCACATTGTAAATGGAGAGAAGTGCCTCCCACTAGTTCTCCTCTAATATCCTTAACCATACTGTGACATGCAATAGTGCCACAAAACTGAAAATTCAATGTAATAAAATTAAATATATAGTAACTTGAGAATAACTTTATTCTAATATTCTATTGTTCTTATGTCTGCAAATTGTTTCAACCTATAAATGATGATTTTAGAATACTATATAAGGGCATGAAATGGTCAAAACAGTTATACACATTTGTATTTTGTTACTGAAACTGCCATTTATTTATTTCCCATCCCTGTTTAGTCATGATTAAACTCAAGACTCTGCATTCAGAGCAGGCTTTCTACCACCCAACTATAAATGACAGCTTCTGAAAATATCATTTCTGAACTTTGCACTAGAGTTAAAATTGTGTAAATGCAACAGTTTTCATAAATGATTTAAGTGTTGATTCAAGTTGCATATATGGACTTGATGTGTTCAAACCAAAGAGGACAGAAAGTTGGGTGGATATGGAGAGGGGAAGAGATGGAGGAAAGGTGAATATGACACGTTATACAAAATTTCGAAGGAACCAAGAAAACTGTGTGAAGAAATATTTGATCTGAGAAAAAGACAGCCTACATGACAAATTTTCTTTGTGTAGTCACTCCAAAACAGGCAGAACAAAACCAACACACTAGGACTGAATTTCCATTGTTCCTCATGGGTTTCCAGTTGCTGTGGAAATGCTAGTGAACACTATGCTTAACTCACAGCTCTGTATACATCTCTGCTATTGTAAGTAGATGCTTACACTGCCCAATTTTGAACAGTCTGAATTCTGTGACTCACTGCCTCAGACCTTAATAGCATATATGGATGCCAGGAATCACATGGCTTTAAGGACAGGATATAGTTTAGGGATTCTTCACAACAGATGGTTTGTATTGCAAAGGACTGGCTTACAAAAGAAGGCTAAAGTGAAAATTGATTCTCAGGAGCTTTAAATTTAGCCATGATTATGTTGTAAAATTTATTGTAAATTGTTGGTTTTCCTTATTAATCTATGGCAGTGCATAGTCTCTAATGTAATGTTTTATTTATTCTTGACAATTACATAAGATCCAGAAAGCAAATGTGTCAAGTAATAGTATTTGAGCTTTATCTTTGTTTTTCAACAGTTCAAGGCCTGGCAGACCCCCTAAGCGTTCTTTGGGAGTGTTGCAAGATAATGCCCGACTTCTGCCCCATGCAGTCCCAGGCCTCTTATCACCAGGACTGATCACTCCAACAGGTAACAGAAACTATCAGTCTTGTCTCTTCTTACTTCCAAGAGTTTGAAATAGACTAATATTGATGTAAGTGTCTTTTCCATCAAAGCTTTTCAAGTGCTACTAGAGGTTGCATTATTGAATATTTTTGACGTATTCATGCAAACACAATTTTTATTTAAACTTCAATGACTAAAATTAAAAGGATATGATTTTCTAAATGTCATATCTTTATGTGAAATCTCTTTCAATGTGTATATTGAGGGCTGGAAAAAAAAGATGTGAACTGAACAAATTAGCAGCTTCAGAAAGCTTCTTGTGAGATGCTTACCTTATGCACCTCACCAATATTTTTCTTCTGTTGTATCTCTGTATATTGTTATTTACTATACCAGATTAATAACCTGGAAAGAAAATATGCATCCTCTGATGAACAGCAATGTATTAGTAAGTAAACTTGTGGGTGGTAATTGTCCTGAATAAATTTTTTTTTGGAACTGTGAAGTAAGTTAGTAATAAGAAGCATTTCATAAATTATCATAGAATTCTCTTGATACTCTAAACGTGCTCATGGGTATACAAAACACTTGAAAAATTATCTTAATAAATCTCTAGTAGAATCTAAAATCTTTAAAACTATTATATACAGGAAAAATTAGTGAAAATCGTTATCTATCTGTCTATTATCTATCAGTAGCAAAA
>NC_045030.1:112398117-112402289 GCF_008632895.1 Mastomys coucha
GGGCTCTTGGTATTTTCTCCCAGCTAGCAGCAACATCTCGCTCACGTACAATACTTTACATACCCCCACAATCATTCATCAAGCGCCTAGTACCCGGTAAAGCATAACTTGTAAGGCTTAGTTTTGTGAGTACTCCATAGCCTCAGTAATAGTGTCAGGCCTTGGGGCCTCCCCTTGAGCTGGATCCCATTTTGGGCCTGTCACTGGACCTTCTTTTCCTCAGCTGCTCTCCATTTCCATCCCTGCAGTTTTTTCAGACAGGAACGAATATTGGCAAATTTCATATTTCTCATATCTATCTTGCTTAAATATCATATATATGATTTAAAATATTCGGGTGATTTTTATTTTTCTTGTTATTTTTAATTTATTTAATTTTTTGAGGTTATACTATAGTCAAATCATTTTGCCTTTCCCTTTTCTCTCTCCAAATTCTCCCATATACCTCTCCTTGTTCCCTTTCAAGTTAAGGACATCTCTTTTTGTGAGTTGATGTTATATCTACATCTGTGTGTGTGTGTGTGTGTGTGTGTGTATGTGTGTGTGTGTGTGTTGCTTTTGTTCAAAATCATTGTCTCTTCTTTCATTAACTGTTCTACACACACACACACATACATACATACACACATATACATACACATACATACACACACATACACACACACACATACACACACACACACACACACACACACACACACACTGCTTAATCCTTACAATGTTACTCAATTGGTGTGTTCTTCCCTGGAGAAGACTCTTTTTCCCCCTCTTAGTATTCCTTAATTACTTGTGAGATCTTTTGGCCTTTGAACTGTTGCATAATTATTTCTTATTTCTGGTTCTTTTATCTCAACAATTTATTTGGACATAACATAATTTATCCATATATAGTTTTACATCCAATTGGAATATTACTTGTTCTTAGTGTTTCAGTGTCATATGTGGCTAGAAGTATGTTTAAGCTCTGCTGTATTTACTTTGGCAACAGATATTGTGTTTGTTGCATTTATATGCATTATTGTTTTCTAAATTTATAATACTAAGTTGTATTCTGTAAGTACATGTAAGAATGATAAGCATAATCTCGTCTACTTTTAGATATTGTAATTTTTATTATTTTTCCTTTAAATTTGGGTAAAATAGTTACTCAGGGAGCCCTCCATGTGTACTACCCAACCTTAGGGCATCTAGACTCAGCAGGACTAGGCACCTCCTTTCCTACTGAGGCCCAACCAGGAAGTCCAGGTAGTATAAGGGACAGCCTCTGCTCCACTTGTTAGAAGAACCACATGAAGACCTAGCTGCACCTATCAGCAATCAATTGTTAGTAACTCTGCAGCTAGGAGTGGGAGTTTGTGCATACATCCCATTCTCCATTCTGTGGTTTTTGTCTTGCTAAAGCTTGTGCAGGTCTTATGGTTACTGTCTCAATCATTGTAAATTAATATGTCTATCTGCCTTTTTTTGTCAGGAAAACAGCCTCCTTGAAGTTATCCACTACTTCTGATTTTATAAGATTGGGCTTCTGTTTCTTCTTTCTCTTATATCCCTGAAATTTGAGGAGAGGAGTATGATATATCTGGTTCAGAGTTGAATGCTTTGAAATATACTACTTTGTATGTACCATTACCAGTTGTGGATCTCTGCTTTAATTGTTGCCTCTCACAAAAAATATGCATCTCTTATGAGGAATGAATGATGCACTGATATATAAATATAACAAAAATTAATTAAGAGTCATTTTAATGCTATGTTCACTTAACAGAAATATAGTAGAACCTTTTTCCCATTCTTGGCCCCATTGAAAGTATCAGGTATAGGTGCTAGGGTATGGAGTTGTCCTTAAATACAATAAAATATGGATGGTTGTTTCCATAACTTTTTTGCCACTGATTTGCTAGTATGTCTAGCAGAGAGGCCGTTAGTGTAGATTTCAGCATTTGCAATTAAGAATGATAATTATTTTTCTTTTCTTGTAGTGTGTATAGGATCTTTCAGAACTATGAAATATAACTAGTAAGGATGAAGTTTCCAGTTGAGTATACACAGATTTCTCTCTGGCCTATGATTCAAGTGTGTGGAATCTTGAGCTTTAGTGTCTTATCATCAAATTCTAGATGATAGCTAATCGCATTTTTGATAGCTTCTAACATTTGTAATATTTTCTGAGATACTGCTGTCAGACAACTGAAAATCAGCTAAACCTATCTTAGTAATGCATTTTGTATTTCCTACCATATGATATCTAGCTGGAGATATTGCCTTCATTATAGTGTAATTCAATGTAAGGTTTTTAAATATATGGAAGTATTTTAGAAAATGGTATCAATATGACTTTTCCTTTTTTCTTTCTTTCTTTCTTTCTTTCTTTCTTTCTTTCTTTCTTTTTTTGTTTTTGTTTGTTTGTTTGTTTTGTTTTGTTTTCTTTTTCGAGATAAGATTTCTCTGTATAGCCCTGGCTGTCCTGGAACTCACTGTAGACCAGGCTGGCCTCAAACTCAGAAATCTGCCTGCCTCTGCCTCCCAAGTGCTGGGATTAAAGGCTTGTACTATGACTGCCCAGCTCAGTATGACTTTTCAAAAGGCCTTCAGTATTAGTTATTTCTTCCTACATTCTCTTCTTTTCTCTGCCCTCATATCCCTCACGTGAGCTAAGCCTCCCTCTTTTATTTTCCCTGTTTCCTCTTTGTAATACTGTATTTTATTTTCCTTTCTTTGAAAGATCCATCTGGTATTCCAAATGAAAAAGTATTCCCAAAGTTTAAAATATGTCTTTCAGAAATTAGGAGAAACATGAAATGTTTTTTTCATCTGTGGTTTGGGTTCCATCACTAAGAATGTTTGCTTCCAGTTATATCCATTTGACTGTAAATTTTATAATTTCTTTTTTATTTTTTGTATTATGTTTTTTCATGTTTTCTTTATTTACAATATCTGCCTTCCCAGGTTCCCGTCCAAATACAAACAAACAAACAAACAAAAACTAAAACAAACCCCCGTTCCTCCTGCCCTTGCTCACCAACCCACCCTCTCCTTCTTCCTGGCACAGGCATTTCCCTACACTGGGGTATAAACCTTCACAGGACCAAGGGCCTCTCCTCCCATGGATGACTGAGGAGGCCATCCTCTGCTATACATATGCTGCTGGAGCCATGAGTCCCCCCATGTGTACTCTGGTTGGAGATTTAGTCCCTGGGAGCTCAGAGGGTACTGTTTAGTTCATATTGTTGTTCGTCCTAAGGGGCTGCAAACCCTCCAGCTACTTGGGTCCTTTCTCTAGCTCCTTCATTGGGGACCCTGTACTCAGTCCAATGGATGGCTGTGAGGCTCTACTTCTGTATTAGTCAGGTACTATCAGAGCCTTTCAGGAGACAGCTATACCAGGATCCTGTTAGCCAGCACTTGCTGGCATCCACAATAGTGTCTAGATTTGATGACTGACATGGGAAGGATTCCCACGTGGAGGAGTCTCTGAATTGTCCTTCCTTTAGTCTTTGCTCATAGTTAGTCTCTACAACTCCTTCCATGGCTATTTTGTTCCTCCTTTTAAGAAGAAATGAAGTATCCATACTTTGCTCTTTCTTCTTGAGTTTCTTGTGGTTTGTGGATAGTACTTTGTGTATTCCTATCCTCTGGGCTAATATCCACTTATCAGAGAATGCACACCATGTGTGTTCTTTTGTGATTGGGTTACCTCACTCAGGATGATATTCTCCAGATTCATCCATTTGCATAAGAACTTCATAAATTCATTGTTTTTAATAGTTGAGTAGTACTCCATTGTGTAGATGTACCACAATTTCTGTATCCACTCCCCTGTTGAGGGGCATCTGGGTTGTTTCCAGGTTCTGGCTATTATAAATAAAAGTTGCTATGAACATGGTGGAGCATGTGTCCTTATTACATGTTGGAGCATCTTCTCGGTATATGCTCAGGAGTGGTATAGCTGGGTCCTCTGGTAGTACTATGTCCAATTTCCTGAGGAACCACCAAACTGATTTCCAGAGTGGTTGTACCAGCTTGCAGTCCCAACACAAATGAAGGAGTGTTCCTCTTTTTCTACAACCTTGCCAGCATCTGCTGTCACCTGAGTTTTTGATCCTGGCCATTCTGACTGGTGTGAGGTAGAATCTCAGGGTTGTTTTGATTTGAATTTCCCTGATGACTAAGGA
>NC_045030.1:112403176-112403735 GCF_008632895.1 Mastomys coucha
GAGCTAAAACCATCCAGTGGAAAAAAGACAACATTTTCAACAAATGGTGCTGGCTCAACTGGCAGTTAACATGTAGAAAAATGCAAATAGATCCACTCTTATCTCCTTGTACAAAGCTCAAGTCCAAGTGGATCAGGGACCTCCACTTAAAACCAGATACACTGAAACTAATAGAAAAGAAAGTGGGAAAGAGCCTTGAGCACATAGGCACAGGGGAGAATTTCCTGAACAGAATTTAGTTTTTCTTGATAACTAAAGAATATTCCATAGTATAAATATACTATGTCTTTATTGTACATTCATTAGTTTGTAGACATTTAGGTTGTTTCTGTTCCATGGATATTGTGAAAAGTGAAGCAACAACCATAAATAACCAAGTTTCTTTGTAGTAATATGTAGAGTCTTTTGGGAAGATATGCAAAGGTAATATAGCTGGTACTTATGGTAGCTATATTTTCTTTTGGGGAACAGCCAACAACAATTTCCA
Source organism: Mastomys coucha (assembly GCF_008632895.1). NCBI lineage: Eukaryota > Metazoa > Chordata > Mammalia > Rodentia > Muridae > Mastomys > Mastomys coucha. The sequence goes on from NC_045030.1 coordinate 112,403,664, forward strand.
TAGTGGCTGTTCCAGTTTGGAAACCTAGGAACAGTATGTGTTCCTTATTCCCAACATGTAGCATGTATGCCA
>NC_045030.1:112403745-112404987 GCF_008632895.1 Mastomys coucha
GACTGAGGTGAGATGAAATCTTCAAGATAGTTTTTATTTGCATTTTCTTGATGGCTAAGGATGTTGAACACATTAAAAATGTTTATCAATCATTTATATAAACTCTCTAGTTCAATGCTCCATTTTTAATTGCATTATTGTTTTGTTGAATTCTTTGTATAGTCTAGAGACTAACTCTCTGTAAGATGTATAGTTGGCAGTTCTTTTTTTCCACATTCTATAGTTTATCTTTTCAGTAGAATGAGAGTGTCCTTGGATGTATGGAAGCATTTCACTTTCACAGATTCCCATTTGTCAATTCTTGATGTAGTGACTGTGTTCTCAGGGTCCTTTACTACACTAGTGAATTCAAGAGTTCTCTCTGTTTTTCCCTCTTGTAGACTCGGGGCATCAGGTTTGGTGTGTGTTGTGAATTTTAATTTATTGTAGGATATTGAAAATAGGATTTACTTCTAGTTTTTCTACTCAATAACAGGCTTAAATATCTCTGATTTATAGTAAGGGATATGTTGTTTGCTGTTTTGTTTCCCAATTTTCATTTTCTCTGTTAATGGTTCAATAAATTTTTTAAATGTGTAGTATAATATTTTAACCTAAAATACCAATTTTAAAGATTTTGGCAAAATTTTTGTCTATTTCTGGATGGCTCATAGAATAAAAACCATAGCTTTTTTATGTACAATGAATAAGAACTTGGAAATTAAGCACAACTTAGATTATGATTTTATAGATGATGATCAAGATTATTATGACAAGATTTGATGATTATATGCTAACACATAACAATAAACTCTATAGTACTTTATAAATATCTTTATGTTCTATTTTAAAAACAAACACATATTTAATTTTATCCTTCAAAAGAATTGTTTTAAATTCTTGTTTAATATTCTTTGATATATTAGAAGTTTAGCATTATTTATTATTATTACTGTGTTGTTGAAGCTCTAGTCCAGGCCTTTGCACATGATTACAAGGTAGTCTGACAATATTTCCATCCCCTTTCTGAGGTTAACATTGTCATTATTTGTAAGTAATGAGTAAACAAAATGAATTTTTGTCTTCAGTAATATTCTAAGTCACTGAAATTCTAAGACAGATAGTAACTATTTAAAGTCGAGATTTGTTCTTTTATAAAGTTATTGCTTTTCAAATACCTTGAATGATCTCTTAAAAAATAAAAATGCCTTAACTTCGAAAATTTCAATGATAACATCTCAGGGTCATACTGAAAAAGCAACT
>NC_045030.1:112404997-112411981 GCF_008632895.1 Mastomys coucha
CTCCTCCTCTTCCTACTCCTCCTCCTTCTCCTCCTTCTTCTTCTTTACAAGATATCTAATATCCTGGAAATAATGTAGCTAATTAATTGCTGGTGATCATATTTTCATTATACTAGAATACTGTCAATTTGATTTAATGGTTATTGAACTGGGTCACAGTGTTTGATAGCCTCTGTAAATTATTGATGACTAATACTACTGTATGTAGATATATTCTTTTTTACATGATGCAAAAAGTCTTCTAAATTTCTGGAATCTATTTTTTACATAGAGAAAATTAAACTATAAATTGTTGTATGTGGCAGTATCTTGGGTGAATTACTTCAGTATAGAGTAATATGATTAAGTTAATGAAAAGTACAAACATTACCAAAATCCATTTCTCCCAATATCATACTATAGCAGCAGTGGTTCTCCCTGTACTGAAAGGATCACTGATGCCTACACACTGGCATTGTGCTGGATATCCCACTGTGCATGATTTCCGTCTGGATGATACTGTAGCCACCTCCTAAGTGAGAGATCACATAAAAATCATAGTCATGAGCCAAGTCTATTGGAATATAGAAAGTTGTTTTTATCTCCAAGTACCAAGTTTTAACTACTTTTCCCCTTCCATACACAACTTATATGAAACAAAATACACACTTCTACTTTTTCTGTTGTTCTTTTGGTATCTGTTTTTAATGATGGTTTTCTTTTTTCCAGTCAATGAGCAGGATGTTTAAAATGATAACAAAAGTTGCTGTTCTATGAAACATCTGAGACAAAACAAGCTTCCTTGTTAGTATTTTGATTTATTGGGCATAAAGAATGACTGCACTGAAATAACTCAGTATAGTAAAACATGCCATTGGGTTTGTTAAATAATATTCTACCTAGATGTTATACAAAGTACACTGTTAGCCACGCAATGAATCTTGCAGAACAAAATACATTTTATCATTTCATATTAAAAGGGCAAATGGTAATAATATTTAACACTTATGACTATAGTCTGCATCTTTAAAAAATGATTAACAAAAAAGCAGCTTTGATACTTAGAAAATCCCTCTTAAAAATCAGAAAATTCAGTATACACTGTCTTTATTATTTATCCAAAAAAGAGGTACAGGTGTTGGTTATTGTCATGGTAATGATAACCTGTTTGATATACCTTTTTGCATAAAGTATATATTTTGAAAGAAAATCCAAAGCCATAGATGCAGTTCTACAAAGTGATTTGAGTAAATATAGTTAATACAACTGAAACAAGCTATATAAAATAGTGCTGAGTATAAAATTTAAGTCAGGTAAGAAAGGAGGAAAAGGTTTTCATAGATTGCTAATACTATGAAGAAACAGTTTGTAATAACATTTTTAATTAGAGGGAAATTTGAAATAGTAAGTGATTGCCTATATATGACTATTTGAAAAAGACAGTATGTATTTTTTGTTGTTTTGACAAAACATATGAGAGGACAAGCAAAGTGAAGAAAGAATTTATTTTGGCTCATGGTCTAGAGACTTCAATCCATGATTCTTTGGTATCACTGTATATGAGGCAATGGATGCTGAATATCATGGTGGAAAGTGTTTGGAACATTTCTACTTCAACATGGAACAGGTCAATGTGGGAAAGGACCTGACACAAGATACAACATTCAAAGACATATACCTCAGGATCTCCGTATGGTTTTGCCATTTCAATGCTACATTAAGTCTATATTTTTTCTTTTCACAATTCAGTATATGTGGGAAAACAAATTCTACAAGTGCCTTGATTGCTTTTCCATTTAGATATTTCTACTCTCAGTAACCTCAGACCTTCATTTTCACATTCTACCTTCTACCAGGGCCTTTGAACAAGCAAAGAGTTCATTAAACTGCTTTTCCATTTTATAACAAATATCTTCTTTAATATACTTTCAAGTAAATTACTTAATTTTTCAAGTAAATTAAAATGTCCGTATTTCAATTTGTTGACAGTTGCACACATGTACATTTTTTTGTTTAATCTCTATTATCTTCTTCTTATTCCCTGTCTATGTTTCCTCTGCCCTATTTGTCTCTTTTCAACGTTTTATATCTTTTGTATTGTGTTTAAATTGTACCAGAACCATCTGTATGACAATAGATTTTAGAACTACACTTTAATAGAATCAACTTTTCATCTTCATTATGTACCTTGAGACTCTCTTTCTATTTATGGTGACATTTATACTCTCATAGGTTTATAGTACTTTAAAGATTTTTATGAACTTTGGTGAATATTACCATATGAAATTTGAAAAAGTAGACTAAACAATCTAGCCAATGTTTAGATGCAGAAAAACCAGAGACCTAGAAAGAAGTTAACTGTAAAGGTCTTATTGAAATTGTATGGTGAAATAGAATCAAAATAAATATGTGACTTTTCTGATTTCATAGTAAATGTTCTTTCAATAGCAGCATGTTAAAAGATTTGTTTTTCTTTTTTTGGTTTTTTGAGAGAGGGTTTCTCTGTATAGTCCTGAACTCACTCTGTAGACCAGGCTGGCCTTGAACTCAAATATCCACCTGTCTCTGCCTCCCAAGTGCTGGGATTAAAGGCATGCACCACCACCACCAGGCATGTTAAAAGATTTTTATATTGACAACTGAGTGAGTACCTTTATATATATATATATATATATATATATGAGAGAGAAAAATGATTATACAACTAAATACATAGTTCTGAACATATTAATTTTCCACTTTCTTCCTAACTTGCTCATATGTGAAATGAAGATGACAAAAGTCAGTTTCCTAGATTTGTTGTATTCGGTGAGATTATATCTCTAAATAGCATGTTGTATGGCTTAGAAAAGTCAGTCATTATTATTTCTATTATTATATACTTGTGAAGCTTTATTTAAAGTAATAGATTCATGGTATACATACTTTGTGACAGTTTATTCTTTTCATAATGTCTCTGTCTTTATTTGATTTCAAAAGTTTAGAAAACACATAATCGATTAAAATTGTGAATAAATATCAAATCATAGTTATAAGGCAGTTTATTTCCCTCTAGCTGAAAATGTTTTCAATGAATTTTATTGTTAGTTATAATAAACCAAATAGAATAGATCTTTGACTATCTACATTTGAGTACAGAATAATTTCATTAAAGTTTACATTTCTTTTCATATGTTTGTGTATATGTGCATTGGAGGGCTTGCATGTGCCATAATGTATATGTAGAAGGCAGAGGACATATTGTGGGAGTCAGCTACCTCCTTCTATCAGGTCTTATTCAAGGATCATCCTCAAGTATTTATGCTTGATGTCAAACTTTCTCTGCTGAGCCATGTCAATGCTCTATCATTTCACTTATTTTCATGAGAATTATGAAGAATTTATTTGAATTACCTTTTCTTGCTATGGATTAGTTATCTACCTTGTTTAAATTACTTTGTACATTCTTCTTCATTGGCCATTATGTATTTTTGAAGAAAATGATGAAGGGTCTGCAAATCCATATAGTGACCAGTCTATAATGGGCAAACTAGCAGATATAAAATACCAGCAAGATTACAAAGATAAGACATTAAATATTAAGGAAGCTGATGAAAATTAATACAACTATTATATGCCAATAGAAATTTTCATATAACCCACGTGGGAGGCATTTTCACACTCAGATCCATCTTTTTTAAATCAATATTCAGATATATAGAAATTTGTCCAATTTTCAGTTATGAAAAATGGTGACATGTGTCTCTATCCTTTATATGGGCACATTTAAGAAATTCATATCTTTTAGTAAATATCTAAATTGTGGTTGCTGATCTGAAAAGTAAATTCCTGGATTGATATCTGACTGTCAGTTGGAACACCACAAGAGTTATTTATATATATTCTTAGCATAAAGCTGATTCACTTCGTCTCAAAATTATAAACTACAAATTAGATTAATATTTCCTCTATGTTGTAGGTTTTTAGTCTAATGATAGCTATAATTTTTTGTTTCTATGGCAAGCTTTGAAAGGATGTGGGTCTTCACTACATAAAAATGCAATAAATTAAGAGAAACTACTGTGTTAGAGAAATAATAGTCCATATGTTTATGAATGCTGATGGGATGCCTGGTTGGCATCCAAGGATGTTAAGGCTAAACAAAGTTTCCATCTAATAATGAATATCATTTCTCACTTTTTGTCCTTATGAGCTGAGGGACTGAAATATTCATGACCAAATGCTTACCTGTGAAAAAGCTGTGTTGCAAAACTGTGGGTGCTAATATAATGATTACAGTGTTTGGTTAAACCCATAAATCAGAAACATTGTTGTGCACAGCAAATTTTCTGTCTTGCTCTAAAATTAGTGTTCACTAAAGCTTAAACTAGTTTTGTTTTTCTGTTATATTAAATTTTGAAATTAGATGAAAATGCATGTTATATAATAGTTTTAGAATATGTGCTCTGTATCACACAGTTTTGCTTTCTATGTTGTTTCTCTACATTTATACTGAAGTGATGGCTGCTTTACTCTCACCCTTTTTAATATGGTCATTGTGGTCTAAGTCTGAATTTCTCTTACTGTTATTTCCCATTTCTAACATAGCACAATTTCTTTAAAATGTATTGAACATGTTACTATTAAACACAAATGAGTATAAAATAGTATGCAACCAGCTAAGGTAATGGAAATTAGAAAAAAATGAGAAAAAAAAAGTTAGAAATTAGTTAACTGTGAACTTTTTCTTTAATAGAGAAAAAAGTTCTTGGACTAACATTTATATACATTAGTTTCATAAATGGGAGATAGAAATGAGTAATTTTAATTTAATAGCTGTTATAAAAGGAAAATGACTAATAATATTAAAATTGCTTGGTGTTTTATTTAATAAAACAATAACATGATAGTTAATTTTCATGATCAATTCAACTGGATGGAGATGCCCTAAAGACACACTTCTTACTGTGTGTGGGGATGTTTTCAGAAAATTGCAATTAAAGAAGAAAGAGATACACTGAGTCAGGGTGGTGGTCCCATCTCCTAAACTAGTATCTCAGACTGAATTAAAGGAGGGAGACAGCTAAGTATTAGCCTTCATCATCTTCATATCCCTGACTATATATACAGTATCCCCAGCTGTCATATGTTCCAACTGCTATAATGAATTTTAACCCTAAACTTCTAAATTTATTTATTTGTTTATTTATTTATTTATTTATTTAATGTCTCTAATTTATTTACATTTCAAGTGGTATCCCCTTACCCGGCTTCCCTACCTCCTGGAAACCCCCTATGCCATCCCTCCTCCCCCTGCTTCTATGAGAGTGCTCCTCTGCCCACCCATCCAATGTCACCTCCCTGTCCTTTATTCCCCTACACTGGGGCATCTATCAAGCCTTCACAGGACCAAGGACCTCTTCAACCATGTTCATAGCAGCCTTATTTATAATAGCCAGAAACTGGAAACAACACAGATGTCCTTCAACAGAGGAATGGATACAGAAAATATGGTACATCTACACAATGGAGTACTACTCAGCTTGTAAAAATGATGAATTCATGAAACTAGAAAATATCATCCTGAGCGAGGTAGCTCAATCACAAAAGAACATACATGGTACACACTCACTGATAAGTGGAAATTCGCCCAAAAGCTTAGAATACCCAAGATACAATTCACAGATCACATGAAGCTCAAGAAGGAAGACTAATGTGTGAGTGCTTAAGTACTTCTTAGAAAGGGGAACCAAATACTCATGGGAACAAATAAGGAGGCAACGTGCAGAGCTAAGACTGAAGGAAAGACCATCCAGAGACTGTCCACCTGGGAACTCATCCCAGATACAATCCCAAACTCTGACACTATTGTGGATGCTAAGAAATGCTTGCTGAAAGGAGCCTGATGTAGATGTCTCCTGAGAGGCTCTGCCAGAGCCTTACAAATACTCAGACGCTCACAGCCAACCATTGCACTGAGTACTGGGTCCCCAATGGAGGAGTTAGAGAATGGACTGAAGGAGCTGTAGGAGTTTGCAATTCCATAGGAAGAACAATATCAACCAACCAGAAACCCCAGAGCTCCCAGGGACTAAGCAACCAACCAAGGAGTACACATGGCTCCAGCTGCATATGTAGCAGATAACCTTAAACTTTTAAACTAATAAGTTTAATGCCATCCTAAGCTGCATGAATCTTGACTCAAAAACAAAAGCACATAGTACAAATGAGTCAGATAGTGGCATGATTATTGCTATCAGTCAGACATACTGCATTAGAAAACAGAAATATGTGTAGTGTGCAGTTTAGTGAAGAAAAGACAGGTGAGGAAAACCCAGAAGTAGAAGTTAAAAATATTAACACAGGAAAGGAGAACCCTCATCCTTTTCATTGAAACAATAGGAAAAATGGCCTGAAGGCAATAACTCCACCCACCAAAGGATTCAACTTGTTAAAAATGCAAATCTCGGGGGATGGGGATGAAAAAAACTGCAAATCTCAGAGCCTGAACTGAGAATGCCCAGGTGGATAACAACTGCAGAAAGATGGGTGTTTTCACATTTAGATCACAAGAACACTGAAGTCAACCAAAACTTTAGCCACATTAACTTGGCAGAAGAGCTTGATAGCATTGTTTTAGTTTCACTTACAAAGTCATGGTTATTTGTGCCAAGATTCCAGAAAGCTGATGAGGTCTGACAATTTGTGGATGGTAAGATTCACTACAGCTGAGCTAGAGAGGCCACTGTGTGAAGCTAAGAAGGTGAAACCTGCCTTGCAATGCAGAGCATATGATGATAAACACCAGAACAATAGTGGCTATATACTGAAGAGCCTTAGATCAGCCAAAGAGGCATGTATAGGTACTGCAGGCAACAGAATTAAAAAGACAAGGTTACTCAAGCTTTTTGAGGCCCAGGTGATGCAACCATGACCTATTTGCCTATTTCTGTATTGTTGTTTTTCTTTCTTTCTTTCTTTCTTTCTTTCTTTCTTTCTTTCTTTCTTTCTTTCTTTCTTCCTTTC
>NC_045030.1:112412600-112434642 GCF_008632895.1 Mastomys coucha
AGGACCCAAGGAGCAGAAGGGTTTGCAGCCCCTTAGGACGAACAACAATATGAACTAACTAGTACCCTTTCTTTCTTTCTTTAACCTGAAACTTTGGTCTTGCTTTCGCCCACTCTTTCCTTGATTTCCCCATTTTATTCCTTTAAAGTGGGAATGCTTTTTCTTTGTCATTATATTTTGTGATTTTTCCAGAGTAAATGAGTTAAGGAGCTGTTCTATGTTGTAGAAGAGACTTTGGCTACTGCATAGTGTTTGATCTTCGGGAAACTCTTAGAGATATACTGAATATATTTTGTATTATGAGTAGTTCATGAGCCTTCAAATGAAGCCAAAGTGTCATATATTATGATTTTAAATGTGATGTGTTTGAGTGACGATAACAGGGAGAAAATTTAATGGTTAGTCTTCATTGGTAACCTGATTGAGTTTAGACCACCTAGGAGACACCTAGTTCTACCTATCTTTCTTGTTGTTTCAAGAGATGCTTACCAGAGGAGGAGGAATCTATCAGATTATGGTAGGTGTCATCCAGGTTTGAAGATCATACACTGAATATAAAGAAAAACAAGGACAAAAGTATTTGAGTGTAAACATTAATATATTCTTTCTTCCTCACAGCAAATGCAACAGGTATCTGTATTAGGCTCTGCCACCATGCCTTCCCCACCAGAGGGAAATCTAAAATTTTAAAATTTCTTTTTTTATGCTGTTTTTCACTGAGTATTTGATCACAGCACAAGATTAGTAAAAAATGCAGAAAAGTATACTAATATGCTCAAGAATGTGAATCATTATGATATATATTCACAAGATCCATATGAATTATATTTCTGAGTTTCTAGAACTAATCAAATTATGGGTCTATGTATATGGATATGATATTGTTTTTTCTAAGAATTTATTTTCATAAACATTGTTTATAGCCTTTACAATTGAGTTCTAACAACAGAACTTGAACTATCATCCTAAAAATGATTTACAAAGAACTTTTTGTGCTTATGAGAAACTAAATATCTGAAAATTTTTTGAGTATATTTTATAGGAACTCTTCATTATCAGCCAACTATTGCACCATTATTTCATTACAAAATTTTGGGACTAGAGAGATAATTAAGAGCACTTGAAGCACTTGATTGTGACCTGGGTTTAGTTACCCATGCCCACAATGAGTGGCTCAGAACTGCATGTAATATGTCTTCACTGGGGTGGTACACAAGTGCATGTAATGTACCCACACTGGGTGGTACACAGCTGCATGTAATTCCTGTTTCATGGGAACCAATAACCCTTTCTTGCTTTTGTGTGTACCTGTGCATACACAAAGCACATAAATTCATTCAAGCACATACACATAAATAAAAACAAATTTTAGGACATTTTGTTACTCTTCTGTCTCATATACTTTTTCTATTCTTTATGGTTTTATTTGTTTGTTTGTTTGTTTGCTTCTTCATCACATAGGTAAGGTAGAAGAAAGAATCGAATGTACCTGAAGCATGAATAACATATTAGATTTATCTTGGTGATTCAATCACCTTCACTAAATAACACAGATATTGTAGAGTTTAATATGATCATCATTTATCATTACAGTGTAGATAAAGGCTAGGGTTTTAAAGTTATTTAGAATCTTCTTTTTGGTAAATAGATTTTCTTCCCACTCTCAGTCTATTCTGAGAAAGTTTATGCATAATGTTTCTGTTAGTCTCCTATCTACAGTTTAAATTAGAAATGAGACATTCATTAAGAAAAAAGTATATATATTGCATAATAATTTGTTGTAGAATAAATAAAAGTTGATTAAATGAATTGTGAAAGGAAAGAATAAAAATATAATCAAACATTTTATAGGTCATATATTGAAAGACTATTTCTATTTCATCTTATTAAATTGAGCAGAGTAAACTTTGTATTTTACTAGCATATTTTTACCTAATTTTGTTTTCAACATTTGCATGTAAAATTTGAATAAATGGGATGAAATATATTAAAATACACGTTGCATAGGTACATGAATTTGTCAGAGAATTCATAAAATATTTTTAAATGGCTTGATATAATGGCATAGAAAGTAATAGTATTTACTACCTTTAGCTATTTGCATTAGAATGTTTTTTATAAACAGCTAAATTAATTTGTTAATATTTTATATGTAATTTGAGTAGCTATACTTTTAAGTCAAACTATTTGCTAAATTATACCAGTAGGCAGTTCACGCTAAGTCTGCTAATATTCAATGTTTAGTATGATGAGCAGATCCTCTTGTATATCAGGCCTCCTTACTGTCTACTTTACAAATTATGGATCATTGGGCAAATGTTTCCGGACTTCTATTTTCTGCTGTCTACTCATTGCAGTTTATAAATCAATAGAAGAAAATGCCACTTTCTACTTTCTTTAATGATTAGTTCTGCTTGGATTTATCCTTGCTGTGTGATTGTCACCTTCTAAACTGTTTACTTAGAATCATTGGACCTGAAGTGTGAAGAAAATCTTGTGCTGTAGAGCCACAGAATATATGTGCTTGCTTTACTTAAGAAGTCAGAATGATGATTTCTTACATGCTCCAAACCAATTATTTTTTTCAGATGTCCAATTAATATTTGTCAAATCTCCATTATGTGAAATATATGTTCCACATTGGAGATAAATAATATATACCGATGTAGCACATTTGACGCATATCCACACAGCATATATGTATACACAATATATGCTACATATAGGTATAATAAAATTACTAAATATATACAATGATCATTTCCTTAGAAATTGCAATTTTATCTATAAGGAACTAACCTATACATCTTGATAATAAATAGAAATGTATTTGCAAAAGTCCTTTTGTGAATGAAAATATGGATTTGTATTTAACTATTATTTGCTTTGTTACTTTGCTTCAGCCTTGCCATTTGTTATTGTGTTGCTTTGCTCTATATATGTTTGAATGACAGCATTTCAATCAAGCTTAAAAGAAATAATACTTACAATACTGTAGTGTGTGGACTCCCCCCCCCCCACAGAAAATGAAGCTTATTATAAATGGTACCATTTTGAAGGATACCCAATAGTTTATTTTAAAATTCACAGTTAGTGTAGTTTTAGTAGATTTTCCATATATGTTGAAATCTGTTAGTAAAAGAAGTGAACACAGCATTACCATTTGATTAGACCATGAGGTAACTTGAGATAAGAGATAAAAATTATTGGACATTACATCTTACCTGATAAGGAAAGAACAAAGATGCATTAGGAAGTGCTGATTTCTGCTATCACCATTGCTCCCTAGTTCAGCACATACATGCAGGATGCTGATCTTCTTGTCCTCCTGCACACACTCAGTGCTCAGTAGAGTGCAATTAACTTGGCCACAGCAATTGCTGAGCAGGTGACTTGATTACACTGAAATCAGGCAGAAAATGTCCTCTTCTGGCCACTCAAGTGAATCAGTAAAATTATGGAGTAGCAAAACTAATTCAATGCCTTGGGCCATCAGAAGTGCCACTTCCTGTAAGTCAAACCTTCACTTAGTGTGAAATCGTTTTGTTTTATTGTCTTTCACATAATGCTTGTTTGAGCTAATCCACTTAGGATATGTAAATTAGTGAGTGTGTTTGGATAGTTTTAGATAGTCAACCTTTTTATCTACTAGTGCTTAAATATTTCATCATAATTTTTGAGAGCTCTTTCATGCATGAACTCTGTATTTATATAATTTATGCTCCTCCTGCTCCCTCCACCTCTTTCCATACCTATCAACTTTCCTTCAAATCTAAGATCTAGTCTTTTAAAAATAATTATAAATTGATAATAAGTGTGTGGGGGTATGTGGGGGTGTAGGGATCTGTTTTTGTGTTCCTATATATAAGCTATTCAGTATATTTAATGTTGCCTACATATCTGCATACATATACATGTACACATACACATACACATATACATATATAAGGTTTCTAGGATTGACTACTTAAGACTGGGTAACGAACTGGGCAGTGGTGGGGCACGCCTTTAATCCCAGCACTTGGGAGGCAGAGGCAGGCAGATTTCTGAGTTCAAGGCCAGTCTGGTCTACAGAGTGAGTTCCAGGACAGCCAGGGCTACACAGAGAAACCCTGTCTCAAAAGAAAAAACAGAAAACAAAAACAAAAAAACAACAAAAACAAACAAACTCATCATGGGGCTAGTCCTTCAGGATACCTGGCTCTCCCTCTCTCGGCAGCCTTTAATTAATTACCTGTAGCTCATCATCTATGAGTAGTAAGTACCCTGTGAGTTTCTCCCACCCACACTGACATGTGAATTGGTGTTGTGATTGTCCAGGCCATTTATATGGACCTATATTGTAATGATTTCATGGGTTCAAGGTAAAACCATCATCAGATAGTATGATTCTCAGCCTCTTACAATCTCCCTGTTTCTTCTATAGTGTCCCCAAAGCCTTATCAATTGGGTTGGACAATATATGGACATTTGTTGTCTGAATTTTGATCAGATGTTACTTTCTGTAGGTATCTCTGCTGCAGAAAGTAACTTCTTTGATTAGTGGTAAAAGCTATACCTATCTGTGAGTATAAGGGTACTTATTGAGAATACAATTAAGAATAATGCTTGTTTAGGAAAGCGGCAGTGGTAGGCTTTCGTCTGGGTTAATGACCTCTCTAGACACAGGTGCTTTTACAATGCCCAGCACGATTTCCCTTTGTTGTGTGAGCCTTAGTCTAATTAGACTGCTGTTGATTATCCCTGAGATATAAGTGCTACTATTGAACCTTTGTGGATATCTTCCCAGACAGATAATTGTTGTGGTTTATAAGCTTTAAAGGAGAGTAGGACTATTGATTACTTTTCTCCAATGGCAGCTTGAATAACACCTTTATATACTATGAGAACTAATCGTCATGAAAGACTGTGAATTTGTTACAGCAAGGTTCTTCCAAGTCCTTTTTCCAAAATGTGTTTCATCTTCAGCAATAGGGTCTTATTCTCAAATTCTGGGGGACAACCAAGGGCAACAACATTACTACTCTTTGGAGAGCCTCTTATACTTCCACTGCCAATGACTTGAAGGGGGGTGTTTCTTATTCTTAGTACTGGGGGGTTTTGTTAGCATATATCTCCAAGCAGTAATATAATTACCCCAAGAGGCATAACTTTATTAGAGAAGTAAATACAGAGGGACAATGAAGGAGGAAGAAAAGTACTGTTAAGGATGTTTGGAAAATCCATTTGAAAACATATTTTTAATGTTTAATTATTATACATATGTAAAGTATGTTTAATTGTATAAACATCTTGATGGAGTATTGAAATATATAAAATTTGAAATCCATTTAGGAAACATCCCAAATTTGTTATAGTACATATTCCTAGTTGGTACAAATCAATCCTTGTGATTTAAAATTGATTCACAATGGATAATAAAAGTTTAAATAAGATCAAATGTAATAAAATTTTTCTTTTACTGCATTTGTCTTAGTAGAAATTTAGAAGCCTAGACTTTATAAAATGGAACATAATTTTGGTTAAACGGAGATTTTTTTTTAAGTGAGACATGATTTCTTGTTTATATTAGTTGTTCTTTTTCTTATTCCTGGATAAAAGCTCCATGTGTCCTAGACTAGATTTATTATGATTAACAAACTAATTTTATTTTATTAGCAAGATGAGAGATCTTTATTTATTAGTACTGCTGATACATTGAAACCATCTTTCTCAAAGTTTGGAATAATAAGGGATTGATTTTTGTTCAGGTTTGTAAAATAAATTTGTGGATATTAAAGGTGTACATTATAATCTTTATCTACATGATAATGTCACTTAGTTGTCTCTTGAATGAAACAAATTATTTAGGCCATGAATTTTAAAGTAGTTCACAAAGAATTTGTAGTATATACAATTATGCACCTATTTCTGCTTATTGAATACTCAAATACTCCTGTATTAGTTGACAATTTGAACATCAGTATAGTATTATGCTTTAGAATTTATATCTTAAATATTTTAAATCATGTATGTACATGTACATACTGTATTGAAAATTCTATTAAATACAATTAAATAGGCTAAAAGTCTATTTTAAAAGAATGGTGTTAAGAAATTTAAAACATTGATTATAGAAAAATACATTGTGTTTTTAAACTGGGTTATGTCAAGCCAGAAAAAGATAGCATTATCATCTTTATCAAATTATACTGATTTTCTGATACATTGTTCCAAAGTAGAAGCATTCATACCACTGAATCTCAAATATACACATACATCATTAATGTAAAAGAATATTTACGTATAAAATATAAGATTTTTGTTTTTAACTGTCAAGCTAAAGAAATGTATTCTGATATCTCATATGTAATCTACATTATAGTAATCTGCTTTTGTAAGTATGATTTAATTTTGTCAGTATATGAAATTTTAATTTCCATTTTCTGTTAAAAATATAAGAGAAAATCTATGTATTGCTAATATTCACAAAATTTTCTATACCACTAATAAAGTACAATGAAGTTTTGCTCTACAAAATATAAATAACATAAAGAAAGAAAGAAGGAAAGGAAAGAAGAGAAAATTTCAAATGGTTCTATAGAAGATACTACTTATATTTTAGTAAATCTACATTTGACTGCTGTCATATTGTTAAGAATAGTAAAGTAGAGTAAAATTTATATGTGTATTAAGATATTCATTTATTTTCAGAGTGCACTTTTTAAAGTTAATATCCATGAGTAACTTTTTGGTCAAATAATTCATTAACCAAATATTGTTATTAACCCAATAGTACTTATGTTAATGATTAGTAGATTTATGATGATAATATAATCATCTTCCTTATCTAATAAGAAATATGAGGCTTATTTTCCTGGTTCTTAAATGTGTATATTTATAAAAGGTAGTTGTATCAATCTTTGTCTTAATGGTTGGAGTCTTTGGATACTAAATTATTTTGCCTCTAAATACAAAATTGCATGCTCTATGAAGTTATAATTTAAGTGTTAAGTTGTTGTAATATCTTTCTCTTATTCATTTTTGAAGA
This sequence comes from Mastomys coucha, assembly GCF_008632895.1. Lineage (NCBI taxonomy): Eukaryota > Metazoa > Chordata > Mammalia > Rodentia > Muridae > Mastomys > Mastomys coucha. Next base: position 112,419,631 of record NC_045030.1, read on the forward strand.
CACACACACATGTAGATACACACATATGTATCCCTTTTGGATTTTTTTACAATGTCTTTTGATCATATTCACCCCTTCTCTTAACTCTTCCCATATACATTTCTCCTTTCCTCCCTACCTAATTTGTATTGTTTTTGAGACAGGGCATTATAATGTAGCTCTGTTGTCTTTGCACTCAGTATATATACTAAGTTCCTCTTAATCTCACAGAGATAGATCTTCTACCCCTCAAGTGCTGGGAGTCAAGGCATGTGCCACTATGCCTGACTTGTATCCTTTCTTTTAAACCCTTCAAGACAAATATGTACTGTCCAAATACTCTTGGGTGTATGATCTTCCACTGAAACTTGGTCAGCTTACCAATGACTATACTCTTAGAGACAACAATTTGTTCTTCCAGTAGCTAACAACAGCCAATATTTACTTGGTTTGTGTTTGGTTCATGTTCCAAGCACCTATCTCTATACTAAACCTTGGTCTGGCTTGGGCTTACACAGGCTTTGTTCATCCTGCTGTGAGTTTATATATTCAACTGCCCTGCTGTGAATAGAAGACACTGTCCTGGTAGCAATATATTGTCTGATTATTACACTCTTTCTACCTCCTCCTCCACAATTATCCATGAGGAATATATATTGTACCTCTTCCTCCCAAATTGTACCCAGGGAGGCACTAATTATTGTGTAGAACAATTTATCTTTTTTTGCAGTTTAACTTAGCAATTAAAGTTCTATTAATGACAAGTACAGGAACAGTCCTTTATTTTTCTTTTTTATGTTTTTCAATTTTATGATGAACCTATATGAGGTAATACCAGTGAAATATCGTTGACCTTACAGGAGGTAAAAATCATTCTTTCCAGACATTTTCATAAATAAATGTTAGTCTGAATATAGCTGTATGCTGTCAATTTATCAGAGTCCTAAGGAGAATTCAATGATGCACAAATAGTCAGTGATGGATATCTTGATCAAGTGTTTGGGTTCTGCAAAAAATGCACTGAAACTTAGAACACTGTGGTAGAAACTACTGAGCATAATATATAAAATGGTATAGTTATTATGTAACTGCTAAACTCAGTGCCTAAAGATACATTTTACATAGGAAATATGACTTACAGAAAGCTCTCAAAATGAAAAGGAAAGGAATAAGGGGAGAAGTGTGCTTTCAGTGTCCCCTCAGTAGCAATAAATGAAAGATTTGTTCCTCATTAAATGATTTCTTGATGTTTCTCAATAGATTTTCAGCTAAACACTTGTTAATCCCAAAGCTCTGACAAGCGCGGCTAGCAGAATTAGGCCAACCACTGCTACAAATAGCTAGTGTACATGAAACGGTAATCATTGCTTTCCAGTCTATTATTAGATTAACTTCATAGGGATTGCTTTTTTCTCCTGTGAGTTGAGGCATAAATGACATGCTTTACCCTCCAATAAATCTAATAGCAGAGTGGCTGTGACATGATGTTCATAACCCTGGTCCCATGACAGATTATTTTTGATTGCTTCAGGAGTTTCGAGCAGCTTGAAACTATTAGAATTTAAGGCATCATTGAAATGTTACAGTGTATCAAACTCATACACAATATTGCTGATTCTGAATTATATAGTCACAGCTTTTTGCCCTATAGTATTGACTGTCACTCTGTGACTAACTTTGGAAACTGTGTAGAAATAATCAAATTGAGTTGACAAAAATTATACATAAGAATGATGTCTCTATAAGGATTTCTAACATTTCTAATTAACTGGGGTGGGGGTGGGGCATATTACATCTATATGTTGCATGTAACAGCTTTGCTTCCTTCTTTTAAATTACATAATAAATGGATGCTAAGGTATACAAAACTTTATACAAAAGTGGCTATAAATAGATTTTCCTGCAACAAAGAATTTTATTGATTCAACAGATAAGTTACTTGTGCTTTTGTTGACATTTCCTTTTATTTTAAAATATTTTTATGATCAGTTAAATAAAACCTGTTTACTATTTTCATATAACCTCAGAACAACTAAAATAAATTTTCAGTAGAAACTGTGTTTTCTCTTCATTGGGAAACTTTGAGTCTTTCACTAGGAGAACTGGTTCCAGTTGCTTCTTGAACAAAATTTAATTTTAGGAGTATCTTTATATATTGAGATTAAGGTGATGCTTTTTCCAATGAACTTCTTTGACTGTGCTTATTGTATATAGTGTAGGTCTTATGGTTTATTCCTCCAGTATATATCCTTCAGTATATCTTGTTTCAGAGATTATACTGCAAAACACCTAATTGTTTTTAATTTAATTAACTAATTAATTAATTTTTCACTTATTCACTTTACATTTTAATCACTACCCCCCCTCCTGGTCACTCCTCTCAGAATCCTTCCCCCATTTTCCACTCCACTTTTTCTCTAAGTGGGCACACTGGGTATCTCCCTTCCTTGGCACTTCAAGTCTCTAAGAGGCTAGAAGCTTCCTCTTGGACTGAGGTCAGACAAGGCAGCCCAGCTGGAACATATCCCACAGACAGGCAACATGTTTTGGGATAGCCCACAATCTAGTTTTTTGGGGACCACATGAAGACCAATTTGCACATCTGCTACATATGTGCAGGGAGGCCTAGGGTTCAGGCTGGGTATGTTCTTTGGTTGGTGATTTAGTTTCGGAGCGCCCCAAAGGTCTAGGTTATATGACTCTGTTGGTCTTACTGTGGAGTTCCTATCTCCTTTGAGCCAGCAATCCTCCCTCCTATTTTTCCATAAGAGTCCCCAAATTCCATCCACTATTTGGCTGTGAGAATCTTCATCTGTTTCAGCTAGCTGCTGCATGTAGCCTCTCAGAAGACAATATTCTCCTATCTGTAAGCATAACAGACTATAATTAATAGTGTTACAGATTGGTGCTTGTCAATGGGATGAGTCTCAGTTTGGCCAGTTATTGATTGGTCATTCTCTCATTCCCTGCTCCATTCCCTGTGCCTGCATTTCTTGTAGAAAGGATAAATTTTGGGCTGCGGATGGGTTGGTATCCCTATCACTCCACTGGGGTTCCTGTCTGGCTATAGGAGGTGGCCTCTTCCTCTTCCATATCACCAATGATTGATTCTTGGGTACCTCCCTTATCACAGGTCTCTGTCTTGTCCAAGAGATGACCTCCTTCCACCTCTGTCAGTTGCAGATTTCTGTTCATTCTCATGGCCATATTGCCACCTAATCTTATTGGGTCCAAGTTGATCTATGGCTGTACTTTTGTGTTTGACACATGTAAAAATAACTTTTCACATTATGCCATATCCCAGACCTTTGAACTCAATACATTTCTAACTTAAAAATAAAGAGATGAATACTATATAGTGGTCTTCTTCATTTCAAACATACTTGTCTGGAAGAAACTGTAGTGCTAAGTTGCATCTAAAAATTTGAAAGCATCATACCAAGCACTGGTATTCACCCCTTCCTTTGGTAGTTATAAAATAGCACTTCATGTACTCTTTTCTTTCCCTATGTCACCACAATTAAAACACTATAACATATTTAATGATATGTTTCTTTCCACTGTATATGGCAGTGACATTATTGCAAAGCACCTTAGGCATTACAACTAATGAGGGAGCTAAAGATGTGCCTTTTAGAAAAGAAAGATTGAAATGCAAAACACTTTGAATTGCTTTAATCAGGAATTTTGGGTATTTAAACAAATTGTAAGTAACAATGCAATTCATTCTAAGAAAATGCACAGTATGCTTGGGTATAGCTGCATATAGAATAAAATATAGTATAATTTGATCAAGAAAGTGTTTCATGAATTTATGTCAAGATTTCCTAGACAAAAAATCTGTAACTAATCTGCATCTAATGTAATCTAGTAATTGTCAACTCTTCATTGTTTATGAGTCGCAGCTTGTACAAGGTAGTAGTATGACAGAAATCAGTTTAAAGGAAAATACCAATGTCCTCAGAGAAGTAATGCCTATTGTTTTAATAATGTATATTTTATTAACTAACCAAACAACTGTATCAGTTATTACATAGTATAGTTTATAATCAAGTTCCAAGCAGCTGTTACAGATTGGGAACAGAATTAAACATAAAAATGTACATAATAATAGATAAAGAAGTGTGTTTAGATATTTAGTACATATAATTAGGTTACAAACAATATGTATACACATTTAGTGAGTATATATAGGTAGGAAAGTCTAACATATAAATAGGTATGTTAAGCAGTCAAATTAATTGGATATCTTTGATTTGATACAACCTAATATAAAGCCAAATATGTTAAACAACTAATTCTTATTTCTGTATCACTTAAGTTTCTCTGGTGGAAATATTTTCCCCTAAACATCAGGTACAAACTTTAAACATTCTTATCAAGTAAAATGATTCATGCATATATCATCTTACTACTTTGACAAAGATACCCTAGTGACTCTGCAGGGTATGTTTGGACATTGTGATTTTTTTAGAATCCATTTATTATGCTGTGAATTGAGTACAGAACATTGTTTGCACTGATAGGGTGCTCTGTCAATGAACTACATCTCCAGCCAACAATATTCTCTAAATATATGTGTGGGGATTTATTTTCTATTGAGACTACTTTAGAAAAACTTTAATGCTACTGCATTATGTAGTAAATAGAGATGCTGGAATATTAGTGTGTACAATTGATTTGCTTTGAAGTATAACACAATAATGGTCTCACTCATATGCTATGTACAGCTAAAATCATCACCATCATCATGACCATGAACACCAGCACCACCACTATTGTCATTACTTTGCAAACAACAAAAGCAACAGTTTTCATAAAAACTATATTATATTAATTATAGTTTCTTCCTCATTAGAAATGTGATTTCTGTCTTAGTTTTAGTTTTACATGTTTAATTCAATTCATTAGAAAGTTGTTACATATGAATGTACTGAAAATAGAAACAATGTGTCAAATAGAGTGTGTTAATACAAGTTTCTACAGAAGTGTTATATAGCATGTAGTAACATGTGTTTTATTAATTCAGTTACAAGGGTTTGTAAATTACAACTTAGGAGAGAGCTGCACCAGATAAAGCTATTAAGTTAGTTTCTATTATAACTTTTTGAGTTTGGCAATATTTCTTTTCTCACTATGTGATGCTATCATGATGTCATATAAAAATGTGAATTTTGTTTTTTTATTTAATTGATTGTCATTTCTGATTTTCTGGTAAGCCTTTTTCACATTCTCTAAGAAATATATTTTAGTAATGCTTATCCTTTTTTCTTAAGTTTTTCTATGTTTATGTGAAAATGTGAATTATATGTACTTTGATGATACAAAATATTATAGTTGGTGCTACTATTATCATGATTTGAATTTATTTGTTTTCCTGTCAGTTACTACTTTTATAGTGATGTACACTACATTATGGGATTAGAACATATATAAAATGAGAGAAATATGATTTTGTGTGCATCAGAAATTTTTTCTGATCTATAAAATATGTTTAATTATTTCAAAATTATTATTCATCTACTGTTTTGATCTCAAGTGGTTAATAACATGAAATAAATGCACACACTAGAAGCATATATCTTATGTGCACTGAAACATACTTCTAAAAACAGCAATGCTATCCCAAATTGCATGCATGCTGAAACACTTTATTATTTATGGCTTTGCGGTTTGTGTATATTAAATGTAAATGTAATGTATTATATAGAAATATATATATCTTTCCTCATGTAAGAAATAATTTTCAAGGCTCACATATGTTTTCAGGAATTAATATTCTCAATATTTACAATAGCAAGTCACTAAGAAATTCAAAATGCAAATTGGCCAAGCAGCCCTCATTGGAAGAAACTACTTTCCTTATGTCTATCACCCTATCATTTACTGTAGTAAAACATAAAGCATAATTTGTATCATTGAGGGGAAAATGGTAATTGAATTTGAGTAATAAAAGTGCAATTTAGCAAAACTTAAGGTTTTTATTTTTTACTATTTTAAACATATTATTTTTAAAATTACTTCAGTATTAAAAAAAGCTGTAAAATTGTGCTGGGTGTCAGCATGTTGCATCTTCAAACACTCTTTCATCTTTATTTCCCTTTGCTTGAATAGTAAAAACTTTGTAAATTAGAAACTAAAATTAATTGAATAAACTTCAATTGAACATTTTTATGTTTTTATGCATTTTAAAAAGTGCATTATAAACTTTTCAGTGCTAGAGACAGTGGCTAACATGTCTATCTCTATTGATTTTAGTGCAATGCAAGGAAAAATAATGCTGATGTCGTGTGAAGCATCATTTATTTTCCGTTTTTAATCTCAATATGTTTACTAATTTAATATACACTTTAATGCCAGTATCTATGATATCTAAATTAGATTTGACTAGAGTGATTTCCCAGCCAATATAGCCACCATGATTTGTGTAGTAGCTATTTTGTCTCAGTCTCCTAAAATATCTTACATGATAATGAATTAAAAAAAGGCGAGGCATCTACCATTTTAATGGCATTCTTTTTCTAAGTTTAGCATGAGTTTACTTGCTTGAATAATAGAATTTTCATAGTTATAGAAATTAGGGTTTTTGCAAGTACCATGTGGCTTCAATATTCAACAGAAAGCCACACCTGGCAGTGGAAGACAAGGTGATAGAGGCCTAGAATAGCTCTACTTACTTTCACATACAAGGAGATCTCTCAATTGAAACATATAATGAAGGGAAAGCCAACTGTCATTTATTGTCTTGAAAGAAAATTTTAGCCTGGTCTGGAGTTAGAATAGGCAGATTTTATGTAGTTAAAATATGGTAACCTACTCATATTGTATAATATAAACTGTTTAACCTGTATTTAATATAGGACAAAAATGGTATGCTAGGTGCTGTGTGCCTGATGTGTTACTTAACCCTATTAAGTCTTTATGATGTAGTGAACTGAGGTTCAGAGAAATATCACATCTAGTGAAAAAAAATTGGTAAGTGTCTTGACAAACTGGGGTGAGTTGATTAATTTTATTGTACTAGCTTTACTCATCACCGGAGAATGACAATCACAATCAGTGTCTAAAGGTTACTGGGAGAATAGACTAGATAATAGATTTCTATTAGTTACGTTTTCTAGAGTATCAGGGTCATAAAAGATTTTATAGGTAAAAACTATAGGGAATGTATTGTGAGACCTGGCTCAAAGAAGCATAGTGATAAAGAAACTACACACAATACTGTCTGTGGGCTGAAGAAAAAGGAAAACTCAATGCCAGTGAGCTAACTCAGTTTCATTTCCAGGAGCTCAAATGTAGTGTAACTCAAGATATGGTCAAAATTGACAATAAAAGGGTTAGGGGCCTGAACATCCTCAAAGAGCTTGGGTGTCTAAAGGCAGAAAATGGATGTTCTAACTTATAAACAGAAGTACACTTACCTGTGCTTTGACATTTTGCTCTATCTGGGGCCTTTATCAAGTTGGATAATGACCATCACCATGGGTAAGGGTGGAACCTCTTAACTAATCTTCATGCTAATCACCTCTTTAAAGATCTTTGTAAATCAACCCAGAAGAAATGTTTTGCCAGTTTATGTGGCTGGCCCTGAATATAATCATGCCAATGCCTAATATTAGCCATTACAACATGTGAGTATGGTTTGAAGGTATTTTTTGAAGATGCCATGCAAATGGATTTATATTCTGAATGCAAGATATCCCATTAATATTTGCTTCCTTAATTTTCCTCATGCTTTAATATTTGGGAAGAAGATACTATTTTATTCCTTTTCCTCACATAAAAATGACCATGTAATCATATTTACTTTAGTGCTCCCTACCATGTTGGTTGGATATTCAAGAGACACTTCCCTTAATTTATTGAATTTATATTCTTCTTTTTGTTTTATCTCTCAACCCAAGTTGACCTGTGCCAGTGTAATTACATATTTCCTTAAAAGAAATAGTTGTTATGTAAGAAAGGTTTCAGTAGTTTCCACTGTGATTTTTTTAAATTTAAGAATTTTTGGAGCATTTCATAAGTGGGAACTGTATTTACATAATTTCCACCCCTATCACTCCTCCCTCCAACTCTTCCTATAGTCATCTCTCAAATTCATGAAATCTTCTTTAATAATCTTGTGTGTGGTTGTGCAACATAGTGTGTCCTTATATGTCCTTTAGTATTCTTTGTATATATGTGTTATGAGATTATTATGAGTAATTTATAGTTTTTTTTGAAAATTAGGAAATGTGGGTGTAATAAAAACTTTTTCATTATAGGACACTAACAAAAATGTCTTATACTTCATATGTAATTTTGTTATGTAATTCATACACATCTACTATATTCCTACTAGATGAATCAAGTAGGTTTCTCTTTGTATAGAGAGATATTTTATGTATATTTATGAATATATACATATTTCAGCATTATGTTTGATGTGGTTGACAGTTCCTTGTTTTATCTAATTTCCGTTCTAAGTCCTTGTACAAGTACTGTGTTTTCTTGAGACTTCAAGTGTGTTTCTTTTCTGTTATCTCCCATCCTTGGCTCACCTCTCTTAAATACTCTTTAAGTATATTATATATTTATTATTGCTATCATAAGATAGACCGTACTATTGATATTATATTACAACCCACATGAAGTCACAAAATATATAATGTAAATAAAAAATTCCCATTTCCATCTTTTTATTAAGTTAAATGAATTTGTACTATTTTATAATTAACTGTGTCAAATAATCTTCTATATGTATTATGTCAATACATACCTGTTGTGGCAGACAGGGATATTTAGAAATACTCAGCCAACCTAAGATAACTGATGAAAACTTATGTAGTTTCCTAATTTCTTTCCCTAAATGTGGAATAGTATCCAAGCCAGTGTTGTATTGACATAGTTTTCTATTTGCTATCAGTTATAAATGCTGAGATTACCTGAGTGATTGTTTTCTCAGAAAGCCATAATGTAATCTCAAACCTAATACTTCAACAACCATGCACTAATTAAAACTCCAATTATATTTTTGCTCAAACAAAACGACTTAATAAACATTATCACAAACTGTTTACCCTTCCCAAAAACAATTTATGCTCACTAATACAATTTCCCATTAAAACTGCTGCCAGGTAAATTAAAAACTCTTGAAATAGTAAGTAAGTGGGAAATTAATTCAACAGTTTAATCTAGACCTAATAACAGTTGCAAGCTCAGAAAAAGATTGCTACAGCGGGGAGTTAATTAACAGCTTATTCCCCATTTGATAAAAGTAATCCACTCTAATTCCAGTGTAATTTACCTCAATGTAATATAAAACCACAAGCTGCTTCTGGTGCTAGTAATTATTAGCTTTGTCCTGTGGCCACATTGACAATAAAAGTCAGCAGTATCTTAATAATATGAGGCTGTCTGTTAAATGCCCACACTTAAAGATATAATATGAAAATCTTCTAACAGCAGCAACCATACATATTGCCAGACAAGCAGGGGATGCAGTTTAGATTTAAACTGCACTTAATTGCTCTACCTTATTCTAGAAAACAGGTGTGACAGGTGACAAGTAAGTGTTACATGGGCTTCATAGGGGGAAGCAGAGGCAAGATAGATGTTACATCCAACAGCTATCATCTCTTCTTATTTAGAATATTGTACAAAAACATGTCTTTTCTCTCCCTTCCTTGCTACAATTGACCACATATGCCGTCAGCTACACAAACCTCATTATGCAACCTACATGGATATGAACTTTTATTAATTACATACAATATAAAGTATGAAGTTGAAGCTCATTAACAGAATAAATATACATGTTTTAGCTATAATAAGCCACCCAAATCCTTTTTATGAACTTTAAAATAAAGTAAGATGACCCATTCTTTTGTTAAAGAACATTTCATTGTTTATCTTTGTTTCCTGTTGAGTTTTGATATTCTTTATGAAATGTTATTATATATGACTGTATACTTTGTCATCAATTCATAAAATACCTCTATGTTTGAAATTTACTTCACATTGAATTTCTTGTTTCCAGTTTCATCACTAAAATATATTTTGGTGAGACCCTACATTATTCTTATTTTTCAGATAATAACCTAAAATTATGAAGATGCAATTAGAACCTAGTTTGCACAAATTCAATGTTCCTTTTTGTCATGCACTCCAAAGTGTGGCTCAAAGTATCATAGTATTTGTATATTTACTAAGCAAAAAACAACAATAATTATGAACAAATTAAAACATATATGGTTTACCAAGCCAAAGAATTATGGCAAATGTGTGCTGGGTAAAAAATTCACTTTGAAGAGAATAAGAAAGTGAAATTGTAAAATCAGTTTGGTATTAAAATGTCCTTTCCAAATTTGAATTTAGATTTGATTCTGTATTATATCTGAAGACAGTGGTACTCTAAAAAAGAGGATGGTTGTGATAGAACTTATAGAGATTTTTCTGGAAGTTCTAGAGGTGGTTAAATTTGAATAGAGAGATGGAAGTTAGGAGTGTCTAGACATTTAGAGGTTGATGATCTCAGCTTGAGGAGATAACATTTGAGCAGTGACAAGAGAAAAGGTGATATGTTCACTGAGAAATCTTTTCCTTTCCTTGATCATATTCATTTTATAGGATGCCTTTTCTAATGTATATTATGTTTATGTTATAATTAAACTATGCAAATATAGGTAACCTTTATTTGTGATAACTTTCACAGTCATCCTAGAGAACTCTTAAGTATGTCACTTTAATATGAAGAGACTTTCAAATTATGGAAACATCCATGATTTTAAACATAATTATTAGAATTTCTACCACATGTAAAGCATTAAAATGCTGAGAAGAAGAGACTAAGTACTCTGTTCTCAGCAGAATATCTGTATCATCCAAACCATCAAAGTTCAGAAAACACATGAAGTAGGATGTAGAAAGAATATCAGATGTGGAAGGTGGAAAGGATGGCTGTGGGATGTTGTCTTCTGGACTTGACACTGTTGGGCCTCACATAAATTCCCAGCACTCATGGTTATCTCATAATGTGTACACAAGATCAAAGCAACTAAAATTTTAGCATAGTTGGGATAAATATTTTTCAGGGCTCACTCCTGAGGAGCTAGTAGAGGGTGATAGTTGCTAGAGACATGAGAATAATTCCTTTTGGTGAGTGTGGCCTCTTTTCCAGTAGATAGTCCGTACCCACACAGAGTCAGAACTAATTGCACTTACTAGTTAAGTAAAACCAAAAACAAATCAAACAACATCAACAACTTAAAACAAGGCATAAAGATATGAGGGTATCATGTTGGGAGAAACATGGGAGAAGTTGAAGGAAGTAAAAAAAATAGATTGATATATGCTGTATACTTACATATAATTATCAAGAATAAAGAAAAATACAATAAAATTTTTAACTCTACTCCAGAAAAAAAATGTTTTAAATTCAGGACAGGAAAATGAAAAATTATTAGTTGGGCAGTGGTGGCGCATACTTTAATCCTAGCACTTGGGAGGCAGAGGCAGGCAGATTTTTTAGTTCAAGTCCAGCCTGGTCTACAGATTGAGTTCCATGACAGCCAGGACTATACAAAGATACTGTGTGTCAGAAAAATAAAAGGAAAATGAAAAATTGTAACTTATTTCACTGAAGTAAAAAGTTTATAATACACTGTAGTGAATGCCAAAAGTTTGGAAAATAAAAAGAGGTGCATGTCTTCCTCCACACATAAAATCTACCAGAATTGAAATATTCTTTAAAAATATTATCTTCAGCGTATCTTCATTTATTTTCATAAGAGGTATTATTTTATAGATATTTAATATATTTGTCAATTTTGTTATTTAAGTAATATTGACCTCATAAAATTTTTTGTACATCATCAATGTTATGTGCAGACCCTGAAAAAGTCAGGTTTGGCCTGTGATTGCCTACAGCACTGATTCATTGAATGCCCATTATTTTGATTTTATTTTCAATTCAGCTTTAGCTTTAATTTATAAACGTAAAGCTATTTAATTTTTTCTTACTTTAATTACTTCTCACATTAATTTTGGCTTGTAAGGCCTTTCTTTATATGACTTTTCCATAAACCTCCAATCTATCTTCACCTTCTTTCTTCTTCAGGGTGTAATTCTCTTCAACCTGACATACTGCTTCAAAGCTCCTATTGTTTACATACTCATTGTTTGCTCATTTGGAATGCATAGACCTGGGCCTTATTAGTTAATTCTAGTTTTTTTAGTTCTAATCTCAGGAACTGCTCTTTTCATTGTATGCCTTAGTTATTTCAGAATGTCTCTTATCAGCCATCTCTCTATACCCCACTCTCTGTTAACTGTATTAAACAACCTTTCTTTGTTTTCCCTGTGCACCATGTAAGAGTATCCTTTCTGATTTTGGATCATTATATTTTCTTTCTATGCTTCTAGAATTAAAATTGTGGGGGTAAGGTACCTTGGGTTCCATTCTGTATTTTCAGTGTCAAACACTAAATGTTTGACATTCATTAAAAATGAGGGCTAGATAGGAAGCAAAAAGAAAGAAAAAATTGTGAAAATAGAGAGTTGGATGAAAAGGCAGAATACAAGAGACACAAGAGTGTGACGGGGAACAAAATATTTTCAATTTAATGTCCATAATAATAATTAACTGCATCAAAAAGAGATGGAAAATATGTGTTAGAATAATATTGGATGTTCCACGTTTACTCTACATATCATAAACTGGAATGTCTGTCATTTTATCAACCCTGGAGAGCTCCCTGACATACTAGAAAGATTACTAAATATTCATGGGATTATTTATTAGTTAGATGTTTTTAAAACCCTGAATGTTAGTTCATTACTTGCTATCAATCCATGGTACTGTCATTCAGGACATACTTGTATTCACATATCCTAAAAATATCAGATTATACAAATAAACAATATTATTCAATGCCTGTCTATACAAAACCAAATATCACATTGGGCATGAAGAATAAAGGTAACATATTGAAAAATTCCAAAACTGACAATGTGTGTATATGTGAAGATATATTTTTAATGTAAAGAATATATGTAAATGTATGAAAAGTCTCTGTGATTAGCACTCTGAACTTAATTTCTTTTGCCTCATAAAGGTAATTTAAAAAATAACTATAATGTTAAGGAAAGAAGGAAAACATTATATCAAATATTTTATGCTCAATTTGTGAGGATTTTGTACTAGTATTTAAATTGCTTCCATCCAACTTTATACATATACTCTATTGATTTCACAGCATAGCCCCCCATTCATGTTCCAAATACTTTTGTTAGTTCTGAATTTAGTCATTCAATGAGTACATGCTTAAACAGCAAGCTCTTCATGATGGAAGGATCAGTCATTATTTCTTCTCCTTATCATGAAAGAACACATTTGATAATATTCCAAATGGGACACAAAGGAGTGTATATAGAAGTAGTATAAAAGAGGACATGAAGTAGGAAGCAAGAGTGGTTGGTGATTCTGGTAGAATACTGCAGGGAATTAGTAAGAAGTAGATAAGCTTTTAAAAAACACTGTATAGGTTTCTGGGTGACAACTTGGTTTCTGGTGGCATGCTCTGAGCATGCCAAGCCTGCAGAGACTGTTAGGCGTTTTAGATACATTTTCATCATGTCTGACACACAAGTTACCAGAGAGCACCTGATGAGAACAAGAAGCCTTTGCTCCTGGTAAAAAGTGACATCAGAAGTGAGTCTGAGCATCTCTAAGTCACTACTGGAGCCACTGTATCTACTGGCTTTGAACAAACAACTGCAGATAAAGTGAGAGAAAAACTGAAGTCATCTTGCAAAATCAGCAAAGACTGGGGCAAGATATGTTTTGATATTGCAGTGGAAAGTTTGGCTCAGGTTCATTGTCTGAGATCAGGTGATAGCTTGATTGTGATTGTTCAGGAGTTTAAAGATTACCAGTTCAAAACTACAAAGGAAGAAGTTCCAAGAGACTTTGAAGAAGTAGCTGGAAAACTCCCATGGTCAGACACTTTAAAAGTCTGGGAAATTAACACCACTTTCAAGAAGAAGAAAGCAAAGCACAGAAAGACAAATCAAAGTACAGGTAAAGAGAAGGCTGACTTTGGACAAGGAGAAAGACGGTAAGAAAAAGCATGCAAACAACACTTTAGATTCACATATCTTGGACTATTATGAAAATTAGCCATCAAAGAAGAGATATCAACCTTAGTAGGTGATGTCTTGGCATCTCGCAAAGATGAAACTGGTCAAAGCTTAAGAGAAGAAACTGAACTACAAGTACAGAAGTTTAGAGTCACCTGCAAACAGAGCAGGAGAGAAGCATTGCTTTGCCTCCGATGAGGTTGAGAGAGATTTTGGGGGTGCTATTCAAGAGTAATTTAAGTGGAAGACTGATATGACCAACTTTGTTGTAGAGGTTCTTCTGAACATCTATTATGATAATGAAGTCTTTGTTGCTATTGCACTAACAGGAGAGTCTCCATCACAGAAATATAACACATTTTGGACCTACAACTCTTAGGTTAACTCTTGCCTATGGAATGCTCAGGCTCTGTGAACCTAAACCTACTAATGTAGTAGTTGATCCAATGTGTGGAACAGGGCAATACCAATAGAGGGGGCTACTGAGTGGTCTCACTGTCACCATATTGCTGGGGACAACAACCAACTGGCAGTAAACAGAGCAATAAATAGTATCTCATCTCTGTTGACTAAGAGCTAGATTAAAGATGGAAAAACATCAATGGTTTGCCCATTGATGCTGTTGAGTGGGATATCTGCAACCTCTCACTGCAAACTGCTTCTGTGGATATTATTGTAACAGATATGGCATTTGGAAAAAGGATGGTCTCTAAGAAGAGATATTGGAATCTATATCCAGCTTACCTTTGGGAAATGAGCCATGTCTGTAGATCAGGGACTGGTAGAGGTGTATTGCTTACTCAGGACAAGAAATGTTTTACCAAGGCCTTACCTGGGATGGAACATGTGTCTTGAAAGGTCTATACAGTCTGGGTGAACATCAGGAGCCTTCATGCTGCAGTATATCTTCTAAAA
>NC_045030.1:112434997-112437624 GCF_008632895.1 Mastomys coucha
AAAAAAAAAAAAAAAACAAAACAAACAAACAAACAAACAAACAAAAAAACAAGAATGAAGACAACAGTATTTGTAGTTCCTAACACTGGAAATGTCAGCATAAAGAACTTGCTTTGGAAGAAAAATAGAAGAAAATTAACTAAGTATTACAGGTTATACTGCTTAACTACTCTCGAATGATTGTTAGCAAGGTGATTGCAATGGTATTTCTTAAGAAGCCTACATTGCTTGGCTTCTAAGTTTCAGAACCCTTTAGGCCATATTCTATTGCTTGTGCAGCCTAATATTCTATGGTCTAAATTCTTGTATTATCTCAGAAACAGAAGCATCTATTAAGACCTAGAGTTTATCATGTGCCTTAAAATAAATACATACAACCTAAAAAATTACCACATATAAAACAATAGTTAATGGAAAAAAATCTATGGGTTTTGAAGGAGATAGAGGGGATATATGGAAGGACTTGAGGAAGAAAATGGAAGGAGGAAGTGATATAAATATAATCTGAAAAAATAAATTAAATAAACTAAATTCATTTTATACTTGTACTCATTTTCAAAGAATAAATGTAAAACTTATTTAAAATAGAATTAAATGAGCATGAGAAAATTAAAATTATTATTTTGTAAATGTTTGTGATTTCTGAAAGATGATACCCCAGACTCAAACAGTATGCAGTAGTAAAGAGTGTTTATTCTGTAGAGAACCTGCATGGAGGGGTCCACCATACATAGGGATGGAAGACAGAGATGTAGAGTTTGCAGGTTCAATTTAAAGCATGTTAGGGTAGGAGTGGATGAATTTTACCTCTCTTTCCCTTGATTGGTTGGATCTATCTCTGAGTGGGGTATCTAGGTGCCTTTGTGATTTGTTAAGGCTCTGAGAGATTTTGGAAACTTTTGCTGACTATCTATACTTGGCTCAAGCTAGGTGGTAGGGTAGCTTCTACAGCTCCTGGTTGGCTGCCTTGCCTGTGGGGATGGCTCAGGCTAGGTGATGGGGCAGCTTCCTGATTAGCTACCCCTGAGGGGTAGTTTTTCTGGAATTGACTGTTTTGGACATTTCCAGTTCTGGGAACAGAAACCTAGGCTTAGTCTCTTAAACTGCCTGGCTCTGGCTAACTCAGTCCTCTCAATTTTCCTTCAGCTCATGTTTTGAATGTTCATACAACTTACATAGTTTAGAAGAAGGCATTGTTCCCCTAGAACTGGAATTATAGGTGGTTGTGAGCAATTATGTGTATTCTGGGAATTGAACCCAGAACCTGTGAAAGAGCAATAAGCACCCATATTCACTGAGTAATTTCTTCCACCCACTTTAAATTTGTTTCTAATTTGTATCTTTTCTTATTTTTCTTTATGTACAAAATATTTATTTTCCCTTTGTGGGCATTAAATATTACATTCATGCACATTGTACATTAGTAAAATTGTATGTGTTTTAGATATAAAAATAAAATCATGCTTAATTAAATGATTTTTTGTTAGGTTAAGGAATATATTTTAATATGCTTTTATAACAGAAGATAAGTAGAGTTAGATTCAGTTCTCAAACAAAATATTGAAAACACTTAAGTACTCACATAGTAAATAGTGCATGTTGAAACTTTATAGGACAGGGACAAACTAAATCCAGTTGTTTACTGCTGTTTACTGCTAGTTGTTTACTGCTGTTAGTCATTTTCAAAGCTGAGAGAAAAATGAGAGAAAAATGATACCTTCTTTTCTGTAAAAGTCCTTTTTATTAACCTGATGTAATTGTCATCTCAGAGTATTACTGTTAAATAAGCCCACCTTTTCTAGTTCTTTTTGAACTGTAGCTGGCTGGTTCAACTCAGCTTTTCTGGCTCAAATGTCTCTCGATGCTGACTGATTCAAGCTGGCTTCTTTCAGCTTCTTACTGAATTCTTCTTCTTGGCTTCTCACTAACTACTTTGGCAATATGTTCTAATCTTCTGGCTCCTTCTTATATTTTTGCTCATTCTGTCTTCACCTGGGTTTAGCTTATTCTCTCTGCCATCTTTCTTTGTAAAACTGCCCCTGTAAAAACTGCCTCTGAACTCCATGAACGGAAATGCCACAATTCCATTCCACTGCACTGCCTCTTAACAAGCTAATCGAACTGACAGCCTATAACTCAGAGATCTGCATGCCTCAGTCTTCTGAGTTCTGGAATTAAAGGTATATACTACCACTCTGGACCAAAACTTTTCTTAACCTGAAAATTTCTCTATACCAAGCTGCCCTTAAACTCAGAGTTCTGTTTGCTTCTGTCTTCTGGGATTAAAGGTCTGTCTGCTTTGTAGCTCAATTGCATATACCTAGAAATTCTTTAAATGTGATTCCTTGCTAGAGCAGCCATGTTGCTGGATTAAAATTCCTCTACAATTTTCTTATAGTTACTTTGTGAAAGTCAATTATTTAGGGGAACACAACAAGGAAAATTTCATGTACATGTTAAAAAATACTGCTTTTTTTTTCTTGTTTTTGGTCACAGGCAAAAAAATACAAAAATATTTCAAGGACATAGTTTTAATCAATCATCCAAAATCATTATTTCCTCCCTGCTCTTTACTTCTACTCAGTCAGAATCTGACACTTTTACTGTTTCTACATCTGTGTTAGTCA
>NC_045030.1:112444471-112445501 GCF_008632895.1 Mastomys coucha
TGTATCAGTATGCAATTCAAGTAAGCAAAATTTTAATGGAAGGAAGGGATGCTTTTATGGAAATGTGGGTCATTGGTTTGCTGATGTGCCATGTTGAATACTTTAGTGTAAATAATTGTTTCCATTATAAACATCATTTTAGAGAGTTTAAAAATATAACCTATAAAGATAGATGACAGCTTTAAACTCCTTCTATAATAAATTTGGCACTTGAGAGCAAATTTTTATTTAGAAATTTTAATGGCCAAAAAATTGATCTGGCATGGTTTTGAGTTATCGTGAATTGGAACAAGTTGTTAATTATGCTCAGCTGCAATTCGAGGACTTAGAAAACCTCCAAACTATGACTATGATATCAATGACAGTTGGCAAGTGATTAGTCCAGAGTTTTAGTTGGATTGTGCATGTCATTTAACAGGAGAGGCATAAGATAAAGATTTAACCTTGAATAATTCTCTATCTAATTTTCAAATGAAATCTTTGAGGTGCTCTTAGTCTTTTCAGAAATTTCCTGGAAATTCTTTATAACATAATTGTCCCTCATAGAAAATGCAGCATGGAAGAATATATAAATTATATATAGAAAGGAGTGAGTAGCAATTGGAATAATAAAATCATCACATTACAATACAAAAGGAATGTGCAACTATTCATAGAAACACATATAAAGTAAATGCATTGTATTATGAAACTGAAACTGTAATGTATTTGACTATAGAGTAACTAGTTGTTTCAGTTAGATTTTGCAAAATAACCTAAAAACTCAGGCCATAACAACAGGTTGTATGACGTTGATGTACATATTTCCATGAATATAGATTATTGTTTCCCTTCTACAAGACTAATATCCAAAAAAAAAAAAACAAATCCCTCTTTACTGTTGCATAAAATCACCTGGTATATTCATGGTATATGCATACATTTACATGAACAAGAACACTGTATGCCTTCAACATGTCATATTTTGAGTCTAGTTTTAAGAAATGTCATATAATGTTTTGATCAAGTTTTTCTTCTAGAGATTTTCCAC
>NC_045030.1:112447003-112450494 GCF_008632895.1 Mastomys coucha
TGCTTCCCCTGGCTTGCTCAGCCTGCTTTCTTATAGAACCCAAGACTTCTAGCCCAGGGATGGCACCATCCACAAGGGGCCTTGATCACTAATTGAGAAAATGCCCCACAGCTGGATCTCATGGAGGCACTTCTCCAACTGAAGCTCCCTTCTCTGTGATAACTCCAGCCTGTGTCAAGTTGACACACAAAACCAGACAGTACATATACATATATATATTTGAGGGAGCTTATATATAGTTTACATATAGCCTCTCAAAATGATCCTTAGTTTTAGTTGTCACTCTCCCCATATCTCCTCTCTTAATATTCTTATCCATCACCTTCCCTGTCTAATCCCAACACTCCAGTCTTCCCCTCTCCTATTTCTCCATCATAATATATTCTATTTCCTCTTCATTGGGACAACTCCCCTTCTCTAGTCCCTTACTAGGTACCAAACTGCTGTATTCAAATGGATTGTAGCATGAAGATAGATGGGAGCTAACATCCACATATAAGAAAACAACATACAGCATTTGTCTCTTTACATCTAGGTTACTTCATTTGGGGTGATTTATTTCTAGTTTTATCTAATTATCTGTGAATTTCATTTTTCGTAACAACTAAATAATATTCC
The DNA here is from genome assembly GCF_008632895.1 of Mastomys coucha. Taxonomy (NCBI): domain Eukaryota; kingdom Metazoa; phylum Chordata; class Mammalia; order Rodentia; family Muridae; genus Mastomys; species Mastomys coucha. Next base: position 112,447,622 of record NC_045030.1, read on the forward strand.
ATTGTGTAAATGTACTAATTTTTCTTAATCTATTCATCAGTTGATGGACATCTAGACTATTTATAATTTCTGGGTATCATAAATAGAATAGTAATTAATAGGGATGAGTAAGAATCTCTGTATTGGGATATAGAATCATTTAGGTATATGCACTAAAGTGGTATATCACAGTAAGAGAAAGCAAACTAGGCCAAAAATTTGTACCAGAAAATGGGCTATCACTATAACAGATATGATAATGTTGCTTTGGGAGAATTGTGGAAGTGTTTGGAATTTGGGGGTTTGAAAATCCATTGATTCCTCAAATGCTTCTTTTTAAAGATTTATTTATTTATTTTATGTATATGAGTACAGTAAATCTGTGCTGATGGTTGTGAGTCATCATGTGGTTACTGAGGATTTGATTTTTGAACCTCTACTTGCTCCAGTTGACCCAACTCACTCTGGCCTAAAGATTTATTTATTATATTATCTCTAAGTACACTGTAGCTATCTTCAGACGCACCAGAAGAGGGTATCAGATCCCATTACAGATGATTGTGACCCGCCATGTGGTTACTGGGATTTGAATTCAGGACCTTCAGAAGAGTAGTCAGTGCTCTTAACTGCTGAGCCATCTCTCTAGCCCTTCTCAAATCGTCTTAATGGGATGTTCTGTGGGAGCTTAACGATAAGAATATTAATAGAAATTTAGATAATGAGAGACATGACTTGTGGAGTTTAAGAGGGAAGCAAAGACTCTATCCGTGCCATTCATGTGATATCTTGACCTGGTTTCTGGTGTGCTGTGGCTAAAGAGTCAACTGTCATCAACTGTCATTTCATTAAAATGAAATCCTTTTTTGTTTGTTTTGTTTTGTTTTGTTTTTACTCTGACAGTTGATGCTGGTAAGCTGGGTCAGAGAAATCAGCTGTGATTAACATGATTTAAGTATTATTGAGGTGAAATCTAGGTGATATTCCCTCTTGGTTAACATAGGATGTGTGGTCCTGAGGGACATTACACCTCAATTTAGTAGCTAAAAGTTGTTGTGGGTCTGATCTCCTATAAAAACCTCAGGAACAAAGGGGTCATTGAAAACAGCTGCGGCCTGGCATTGTGATAGGCCAGAGGAAGCTGTTGGTGAAGGGGCATTCTTAATTGCAATAGCAAGTCTAAATTTAAAGGGCTCATGGAAAAAAAATGGACTGTGGCACCGTGTGATAGATTGTGGTCTCTTAAGACAGGCCAGGGATCACTAGTGTTAATGTAGCCACAGGATATTGGAGGCCAAGCCCATGGGATGTCTGCCAAGGACAGTAGCACATATGGATCTAAGCTGGGTTCCTTAAAGCAGACAAGTTGTGTGTGTATTGTAGAGGGCAGAGCTTGAGAAGCAGAACTTTGCAAACATTTTAGTGGCCAATATATTGTCATTGCTAGATATTAGACAGTGATTTATTTTCACTTCTGGCCTTGGGCTTTGAATTTCTTTGACTGTTTGCCCTGGTTCTTTCTTTGGAGTAGGGAAAATATTTAACTTGGTTTTGCTTTTGACGTAACCTACAGAGAACTTAGACTTTTAAATTGTTAAAAAATGTAAAGACTGTGGGATTTTTAAAAGTGGAAATATGTTTATATTATGATACTCCTGTTAAAATGACATCTTAGAGACAATCATGAAAGGAAATGTTAAGTTCAATAGCTTTGTATTTGTATGTCAAGTTGACTGGCGATGAATTGTGCTAATTAGTTTTACCAATACAAATTAGAAACACATGAAATCAAGGAAACTCTATTGAAGGATTGCTTCTCTGATATTGTCTTGTGGACATATCTGCAGAGTATTTCCCTAACTAATGTATGATACAGGAAGGCATATCTCACTGTGGGGCATCTCGTGACTGAGCAGTTGGTATTGGGTAGTGAAAGAAAGCAAACTTAGTTGTGGAGAGCAAGCCAGTAAGCAGCCATTATTCTATGAGTTCCATTTCAATTCTTGTGACTAGGTTTCTGCCTGGAGTTCCTGTCCTCACACGTCAGTGTTGGACTATAACTTGGAAGTGTAAGATGAAATGAACCCTTTTCTCCTCGTTGATTCTGTTCGATGATGCTGTATCACAGCAATAGAAAACGACTAGGACATAGCCATTTTGTGTGGTAGTTTTCCGTAATAGTTTTGTTACATATTTCCAATCATCAGATTCTCCTTCCCTGCATCAACATCATGAAGGATCTGTATCTTATTTTTATTATGTGAGACTCTTATCTTTTCTAGAAGCAAAACCTCTAAGAGTTTTGGATTTTTATGAAAATTATTTTTCTCATAAAAGTTTTAACTTTCAAGGTAGCATACTAAACATTTGGCCACCTGTCATTTATAAATTTTCTAAGTTGATTGTAGCTTTTAGTGCTTAGTTATGTTCTTAGACCTTCTACTTCACTGAGTTCTGATTCTATCTACTCAAGCTACTTCTATTTTCAGCATTGACTTTGGAGACTCACCATATTACTTTAATTCTCTGATGAATCTAAGTAAAATCTTAATTTTTAAGCTTGCTAAGCTTTTCCTTGTTATTGAAAAGGGAATGATGAATTTTAGATTAGTAAGTAATCTTTCATTATGGTTTTGATTTACATTTCCTTAACATTTAATAATATAAAAATGTTTTGTTTATTTTTGACCCTATATCTTCATCCATTTGAGTGAAGTTTATTTAGATCTTTGGCTCATTTCTTGTATTGAACTGTTTGAATTTTCATTATTTTATTTTCATAATTACATCATTACACTAGGTTTATCTATCAGTTTGCTAAACTTACTCCTAAGTAATTTGGTTTTGATGGCACTATAAATGGATTGTTCCCCTACATTCATTTTCATTTTTTTTGA
>NC_045030.1:112450504-112467400 GCF_008632895.1 Mastomys coucha
TGTTTGGAAGTATGTATCTAGATTTCTAAAAAATGACTTTCTGTGGCTTTCTTACCATATTTATGATTTTGATAAAAGGGTAATAACATCATAGAATGAATTCAAAATTATTCTTCCTCTTTGGGACGAAAATATTGATGTGCATGTGCTCATTATCATGAAAGTGCAGAGTTGAGGAGCCCAGGCATCTATAAACTGACTCCTAAACCTAAAGTTCATGCATCATTGCAGAAGAAGGGGAGTAAAATTTGTAGGAGCCAGAGGATTAGGGAGTTTGTTCTGAGACTGTGTGTCCTGGGAATGTCAGAAGCTAGACATATAAAAAAGCATGACTGCTTATTTTTATTTTTATTAAACTAATAGAATTTACTTTAATATATACAACTCAGTATTGACATTTTTAAGTCATCAAAATAATTTATAATAGTTAAATGCCTCTTAAATATACATGATATCTTTTGAAGCTAAAAAGTAATATGTACTCAACCAGTTTTTAAAATCATTTGGAATATTAAACATAATAGAAGTAGAAGAAAATCTTTTATGAAGTCCTCTATGCAAGGAAATTGTGACAGGTTCTTAATTAAAGAGAAACCATTCCATTTCCAAGGAAGAATACTAAGCTTAACTATGGCTTCCTAGAATGAACTGGGTAGTGTTCCTTCTGTTTCTATTTTGTACAATAGTTTGAAGAGCTTTGGTATTAGCTCTTTCTTGAAGGACTGATAAAACTCTGCACTAAACCCAGCTGGTCCTGGGCTATTTTTTTGGTTGGGATACTTTTAATGACTGCTTCTATTTCATTAGGGGTTATAGGAATGTTTAGATCGTTTATCTGATCCTGATTTAACTTTGGTAGGTGGTATCTGTCTAGAAAATTGTCCATTTTATCTAGATTTTCCAGTTTTGTTGAGAATAGGCCTTTGTAGTAGGATCCGATGATTTGTTTTAATTTCTTTTGTTTCTGATGTTATGCCTCCCTTTTCATTTCTCATCTTGTTAATTAGAATACTGTCTCTGTGCCCACTGGTTAGTCTGGATAAGGGTCTATCTATCTTGTTGATTTTCTCAAAGAACCAGCTTCTGGTTTTTCTTGGTTCTCTGTATAGTTCTTTTTGTCTCTACTTGGTTGATTTCAGCCCTGAGTTGATTATTTCCTGCCATCTACCCTTGGGTGTATTTGCTTCTTTTGTTCTAGAGCATTCAGGTGTGCTGTTAAGATAGAAGATAGAAGCTGTTATAAGTTACTAGCATATTGCTATGATAGTCCTGGCTATTCTGCAGACTTTAAGCCTTGACTTGAATGATGGTTGGCTGATTTAATGGGATTTAATAGGGCATATTGGTAGGAACATGGAAGATAGTAGTGCTAAGGGCAATATGGACTGTGTAGACCAACCTGAAGAGTTTTCAGAAGAGAAGACCATTTTTATGATGTTTCGGCAAAGAGAATGTAGTTGCTTTTTGACCATGTCCAAAAATTTCCTGGGAGCTCAATTAAAATGTTTTAGATTAATGTCATTGGCAGAATTGATTTCAAGACAACCTAGTATTAACTGTGTCATGTAGTTATTAGTGATCACCCTTATGCAGACCTTCAATGAAAATGAATAAGTGTATAAAAATACAAATTGCATGGTTTGAGAAGAAAGAGAGAACCACGAAGTATAATGTTGGAATCAAGTCCTGTGCTCAAAGAGATGAGACATTCAAATAAAGGTTTAAGGAGAAGTAGTACAAGAGCATTAGTATCTTCAGTGGAAGACTCCAGGCAGCTAAACAAATAAAAACAAACTTGTGAAAAGTATTCCATGAACAAGTCAAGTTTATTCAACTATAAGTCATGGAGAAGGCCAGGTTCTAGCCAAAGCAGGTAGCAGAACCTGAAACCACGCACTACATGGTTCTGTTTGTAGAGTCAAGAATACAGATGTAAAGGGGCTGTGGAGTCTTCCTTTGTGGTTAAGGAAAGCAGCTGATGCCAGACCAGGCATGTGTCAGGGGAATCCCTGTGTGGAGGTCTGGAAAGGCCACTTCATGAAGCCATGATGGTAAAGACAGGATTGTATTGGAGACCACAATTTCTTGGAGATGCCAGAAATATATCTGCTAAGAAGAGCTGCATACATGGTGTGGAACAAGCCCAGGAGAATGAAATGTGTTGCAGGCAACAAAGCAAAAAGGAATGGTTGATCTGAGGAGCTTTCTAAATCTGGGTTTAGAGTTTGTGCTGTTGGATTACTGTCTTGCTTTGATCCAGTATGTCTTTTTAATGCTCTTTTCTGTTCCATTTTGGATGATAACACATATTCTGTGTCACTGTATGTTGAAAGTATGGAATTTTATATTTTATTTTGTAAAGAGTTTTAGATGAGAGATTAATTTGACTCTCAGAAGAGACTTTGAAGTATGAAACTGTTGAAAGTGGGAAAGACTGGGGAGACTTGCAAATGAATTGAATGCATGTTTTTCTGTGTTATCCAAAGTCTCGTAGGCCAGGGAGTAGAATGTTGTGGGTTGAATGAGAATAGCCCTCATAGTCTTAGATATTTGAATGTTTGGTTCCAAGTTGGTAAACCGTTTAGGAAAGATTAAGAAGATGTGGAATCACTGGGAGAATTGTCTAAGTAGGGGTGGTCTTTGTGATTTCAAAATCCCTTGTCAGGCCCAGACTTGCTCTCTTTCTGCCTGCAACTTAGGAATTAGATGTAACAGAGGATGACCTTGTTGGTCATCAGTGGGAGGAGAGGCCCTTAGTCCTGTGAAGGCTCTATTTCCCAGTGTAGAGGAATGCCAGGAGCAGGAAGCAGGAGTGGGTGGGTTGGTGATCAGGGGGAGGGGGGAGAGGATAGGGGGTTTTCAGAGGGGAAACCAGGAAAGGAGATATCATTTGAAATGTAAATAAAGAAGATATCTAATTTTTGAAAAGCCATGAACAAGGCAACTTATAGAAGACAAATTATGTTGGGTTATGATTCCAGGATGATATAGTACATAATAGCAGGGTTGAGGCATCAGGCAGGCATTGTAGCTGGAGTAGAAGATTGAGAGCTCCCATCTTTAATTGTAAGGAGGAAACAGAGAAAGAGAGAAAAGTGGAAATGCTGTGAGTATTTAAACTTTCAAAGTCAGCCACAAGTAACATTATGTACTCCAGGAAGGCTACACCTTCTAATTCTCCTCAAATAATGCCACCAACTAGGCCTCAGGTATTCAAATATATGAGGCTGTGAGAGACATTCTCATGCAAGCTACCATACCAGTCTAGAGCTGTGAAGCTCTAGAGAGTAACTAAGAGAAATTTTTATCACAGTAAGTGGCAAAACTTTTCCACTGCATGTGTCTTTCTGGTAATATCTTGAAACTACTGAATTTTCTGTGGTATTTGCTGAAATAATTTACCATTAATTGGTACAGATCCATCTAGAAGAAGAGATTTGATGTGCTAGTTTATTTTGTTATATTCTTTCTATCTAAAAGAAAAATAAAAGAAAGTCAGGGAATTTTGCTGAGTACATTAGCAACATCAAAACTTATATAGTGCTTCACTTCATTTTCAAAATAGAAATATTTCAACCTTTGCTCTTGGGGTTGAAATAATTAAAATTATACTTTACTGTTCTTGGTTTCAAATTATCAAAGTAGTATTAAAAGTATTTAAATATTTCCATATTTTCTCAGAAGCTCAACATTTTATTTAATTTGAAATTTTATTGATTTATTTCGGTGTATATTTATATGCGCATGCCATGTTCCACAACAGACTATAGAAGTCAGAAGATAACTTTTGGAAGTTGAGTCCCTGATTTCATTTTGTATACCATGGACACTGAATACAGGTTATGATGGTTGGCCTTGTTGAGTACCTTTATCAGTTAGGAAATTTTGCTAGCCCATAATTTCTTTTTGGAGATATGATGTCCTTATGTAGTTCAATCTAAACTTAGCTTTTCCATGTATACCAGCCTGGCCTTGAACTTCTAAGTCTTCTGTTCCAGATTCTGAAATACTAGGAATATAAACCTTCAGCCTTATGTCAGGGAAGAAAATTCATGTTTAAGTGCATTAGGAATTTGTCATTATGCCTTATTTAAAGTAATACATCTATATTTGTGTATCAGAGGTTAAATGCATTTTACTATGTGTAAAGAGTAGAATGTGGCTTGTTATGTAAAGCATTTTACTTTGTAACCTTTTCAATTATTACAACATGTTTTAAACTAATTTGTCATTTAAAATGATAAATCTCTTTCTGTTCAGTGGTTCTCTATTTTGTTTTAAATAATCTATGCTTCCTTTGTGGTACAAAGTCATGTTTTCCTTTTAGATGAAAGACTTTCTAGTATTTTTAAACATCTTATTTTTTCTTAGTGCTGGAAAATTTGTTATCATCTTTCTTTTCCCTTTTTGTCTACATATCTCCTGCCATTCTTCTGTGCTGACTACTGTGTCTGCTACCTTTCTGTTTCATTGCTTATATACTTTTTGATTTCTTTATTATATCAGTCTACTTAGATAAGTATCTTCTTTCAGTAAATTTACTTGACAATATAACATATTGTTTGGGGTCATCAAGGACAATGATATCTCAGTAGAGTGTACTATCAATTACCCAGTGGCTGACTTTTTAGCTGGAGAGTATTAGAAATATCAAGTTTTCTATTTTGACCATCTTGGCAGAACTTCATATTTTTTCATAAAAATGTTTTAATCACTGAGTTATTTCAATTCTATTTTTTACTAAGAATGAAGTACTATCATTGATGGCTTCTCACCAGATGGTGTGATCCCTTGATACCTCATATAAATATATATTATATATGCATCCGTACCAATAATTCACAACCTGTGGCATAAATCAGTCTCCTAGCCTATTACAGCAGATGGAGAAAATCCTTCCATTTTTATACTTTGCTCTAATTCCCAAGACACTATTGAACTTATTCTACATACCTGCCAAAAAGTTCATGAAGTAGAAGTTCAGAATGCATTTTTGGTATAAATTGATGCAACTATTACTGACAAATCACTATGCATATATAGAAATATAAAAGATGAGCTAACTGAATGATATAGTTTGTCATTTTACAAAGAGGAAAAACTCCAGGACAGGAATAATAGTTATTTAAAGAAAGAAATGTCTGTATTTAGTCAAACGAGAAGCCAGTTCTATAAGAAAATAATTTTTTCAATGTTTATTTCAAACTGACTCAAATAGTTAAGTGAATATCAGTCACTATTAAGATATAATTATATTAAAGTTTATTGTCATAGCTCAAACTTGATAGTATTCTGGAGATATATTTTAAAAAGATTTATTTTCAATTTTATGTGTGTGTGATGATCTCTATATGAATACATGCATGAGTCTTCAACAAAGGCCAGGAAATGATAAAATGATATTGGTTTCTCTGAACTGGAATTGTAAGCCACTGGATATGGTTACTGGGAACAGTACATAGGTCTTCTTTCAGTATGACTGAAAATCATGAGACCCTTCGCCTTTATCTAAACAAATAAGCTTTTTATGAAAAAATAGAATTCATTTGCCACCTTGATTTAAAAATTTCAACATTACATTGGAAAAATAGAAAAGAGGAATATGATTTTGATATGGTTTAAAAATCATGATCAGAGAAAGCACCTTATACATAATGCTTTAAAAGTTATGACTGTTATTTTAGGTACAGTTTATAGTAACTCAATACAGATGACTTTCCTGCTTCATAGGAGAGCAGTTTAAAACACTATTACTTGACCTTGTCTTGATCATTGTGTAATATCATCTATACCACCTTCAGAGTAAACTATAATTAAGAGGATGTTTTTATGAAGTTCTAAGACTATTTGAAGCTCCAAAAAGGGAAATACCGTATATTATAACCTTCATGTTGTTTATCCAAGTTAACCTTTGGCCAAGTATCTCAAGTTTTTTTTTTTTTAATTTTTCTGTTCTTTACAATGTTGTACCCTTCTTTCAGACAAAAACTTCTCTGTTATAGTAATAAAATAGTCTATGAAATATATTACAACGAAAGCTCTATCATTGCTTGTTATCACCCAATCCTATTAGTGAATTCTGAAAAATATCACAAAGCAAAGCATAAGTCTGCACACTTGAAGAAAATGAACTGTATTGTTTACAGAATGCGAACTGAAATTTCATGAAGGAATTAACCATGGTTTTATATTTCTTATGTAATGCAGTGAATAAAATTTCAACATGTTCTGGAACAAAATTAGTTGGAGGAAAACTTATATGATCACACTACCTTCCTTTCTTCTTATTTCTCACCCTGCTATTATATATTTCTTTTAATATGTGAGAGCACTAGAGTTCTGACAGATAGTTATTTGTATAAAATAGATAGACAAGGAAAAAACCCATATTAAAATATCTATATCACTATGGCGTCTTTAAAACAATTGAACATCATAATTCAAATATTACTACTACTGCTACTACTACTATTACTACTAGTACTATACTACTACTCTGTATTGTATTTCATTATTCAGTATATGTAAAAGATTCATTTATGATCTGCATTAAGCCTGATAGCAGAACTATATGTTCTAAAGTATCAATTAGTTTACAAACACAAACAATAAGAACTTACATAAGTTCATACATACAAAAAGTGTCTTTTAAATTTGATATTGCATGAGCAACATAGTTCATGGGTTAGAAATTTGGCTCCAAATTTTGCAGTAATGAAAGGTGTCAGAACCTTTAAAATGTCATGCTATTATGACAAGGGGGATATAATTTCTAAAGTGATTTAGAGAACATGGTCACTTCTTTTTTACTTTCTGATCAACACTCTAAGTGCTTCTGAGACACCATATGCTTCTGCCTTTAATAGAGGTCCAAGCAATGGGAATAGTCATCATGGACTGGGAACTCCAAAACCATGGCAAAAGTCCTTTCTTTTGATAAGTTAAGTCTCTTGGATATTTTGTTACACTAATCAGAAGCTGACTGATCCAATGATGAACAAAGTATTTTAGGGCAAATATTACTGCCATGTAACCCTTTATCCTGACTTCTATAAGCATATTGATGTTATGGAGAACACATATCCATCTATATGTCTAAAATTCTTAAAATAAAAATTTGTTTCTACAAACATTCACACAAGTTTGTTTTCACAACGTGCTACTGAAAACTGTATGATCTCTCATGTGTCATATTATAAGTATCCATGTAGTAACCATACATTATTAGAAAATTTATACTTTATACATAAAATATATTTAAGATATCACAGTTAAAAAGCTTGACTTGCCAGTGCAAGTTAAAGACTATTTTACTTAAAAATTCAAGGTAATCTATCTTCCTTCCTTTTAAATTTCTCCCATACCAATTGTTCCTTCTTAATTTGTTGACTTTTGTGGCTACCTCAATTTAAATGTACATACCAAGATATTCAATGTCAGCACCTCCATATGAGAAAGAACTTGTATCATTTGTCTTTGGGGACAACAATTTCTCAATTAGGATGATAATGTCAAACTCTATTCATTTACCTTGGGATTTCATTTCTTAGCCTGTTGTAACAATTTTAAGCTACCATAATGACTAGATTATCAGTATATGCCCATTCCTGCAATAGTGGCACAGGTATTATAGGAGTAACACTTTATGCTTGCATATAATCCCTGCTCCACAGACTAAACTCATTCTTTGTAACATTAATTAGGCACAAAACCTGTGCCTAGCTAGCCATAGGACCTAGAGGAGAAACCACTACTATTATTCTACTAAATGTGCACAGTAATAAAATAACCCACATGTTCATATATTTATATACATAGATTAATGCCTCTTAAAACTATCATCAGAGAAACCACATTTTCTCTCAGTAAATTCAATGAATAGAAATATTCACAATTGTCTGACATGTAGAGAATAAAAATACATTAATGACTCACTTTTACATGGGACAAATATGATGATTTATATATGCTTGGCCCAGGGAGTGGCACTATTATAAGGTGTGGCCTTGTTGGAATATGTGTGTCACCAGGGACATGGGCTTAAGACCTTCACCCTATCTGCCTGGAAGTCAATATTCTTCTAACAGCCTTCTGATGAAGATGGAGATGTAGAACTCTCAGCTCTGCCTGCATCATGCCTGCCTTTATGCTGCTGTGCTCCCACCTTGATGATAATGGACTGGACCTTTTAACCTATAAGCTAGCCCCAATTGAATGTTGTCCTTTATAAGACTTGCCTAGGTCATGGTGTCTGTTCACAGCAGGAAAACCCCAACTAAGACAGACCATGTATCCTACATGGTTTAAGGTTCATCATGGAAGAGTGGATAGAAAGACTGTAGACCAAGACTTGCCTTGGTCATGGTATATGCTCACAGCAGTAAAATCCTAAGACAAACCATGTATCCTACATGGTTTAGGGCTCATCATGGAAGACTGGATAGAAAGACTGTATAAGCCAGAAGCAGTATAGGTCTGCAATGAAACTGTGTTTGCTGAAAATGACAGAACCTTTGAAGTCATGAACTCAGTGGTTAGCACTTCTAGTACAAGATCAAACTAGCCAAAATGTCTACATGGATGTAGAAGAGTCTCAATCAAATTAAAATTCTTGCTGAGAAACAATTAGCAGTTGGTTGCTGTTGGGAAAGGGAGAGTCAGTTTTTTCAACATGAAAACATAGACCTGTGTTCCAGTAAATATTCCTATATACCCATGTAAATGCAGATACCAAAAGTAGATTTAGTGGGTTTTACAATGAAAAAAAATACATGGAATTTTGGCTGGAATGCTAAAGGAGGTGACCTTAGAACTGACAAGATTTAAGTTGAGGAGTTAGGAGTAAATATGATTAAAATACATTGCATGACATTAATAAACATATCAAAAATAGAACCTATAGAGTTGAAAGAGTAAGTAATAGAGGGTATCGGAAAAGAAGCAGAAGGGAGGGAATGTGGATTTGATTTATCAGCACACATTATAAGCATATGTGAACTTTTTAGTTAGCATTTTTAAATTGAGGCTAGCGTAATTTGAAACTGACTCATGTGTCAATACTGTAGCTTATAGTGCAAATCATTGCATTAAATTCTGGATGCTCCTCTACTTACTGATATAAAAGAGACAGGTAGCTAATATTTCTTTGTCCCACATTTTTAAAATCTGTGACATATGATTACTTTTTGTTACTTTACTTCTATTGGGGAACTGACTATACATTAAAGAAGTTATTCCTATATAATTTTGAGGTAAATATATTGTAATGAGTCACTGAAAATATTCTATACAATTCCAAGTAATTAGTGAATTAAATTGTATATTTGACTCACAGTTTAATTTAGCAAAAATAGTTTTGTAGTGCTAAACATTAGAAGATACTCCCATACATAAATATAATATGTATTTGGTAATATTCATCTAGTTTAAGAGCAAGATTGCTTTGTGTAGCATGTCATTTTATAAAACCCACATTTGCTCCAGCTAGACACTGGGAGCAGCAGTCACCACCTCTCTCACAAGTGCTGGCTTGCCTCTCCAGAGCTACAAGATCACTTTCTTTCCAGCCAATCACCCCACAGCCAGCTCTGCCAGTGTCTGCCCCTGTCTAGATCAGCTTGGCTGACCAGACCAGTTAAATGCCTCGAATGGAAAGCACCAAACACCTATATATTTTAGAACTAACCAGATAACTCAAAAGCTGGGCAAAAAAATATCCTACCCCATCTTCCTTGGCTTCTGCAAGCTGTGGAGGCCACAAAACTATCAGTAACACAAGAAACCTATATGTCTGACACTTCTTGACTACCCTCCTATTCTGACCCTAGTCCTTTCTCCTCTTCCTGTCCTGCCCAGAACATCCCACCTCCATATCTTCTCCCAGTCTTCATTAACTAATCAACAATTAGGGAAAATAATTAGCAAAAGAATCAGGGAAATTCCCCCTACAACTTTTAAGTTATACTGGTGTATCCATGTGTTTAAATTTGAAAATATAAAACTATTTCAACGAAATTAGAATTCAGTCATAATGCATTAGCAAGAACAAACTTTGTCTTAAGGCTGTAAAGGTAGAAATATAAAACAAATAAACATTAATCCAGTATCTATATTTAAGTAATTGTTTTTAATCACAAAATTTCTCTCTTAATTTTAAAATTAAGAATTAAGTGAAACCAAAGAAAATTTACTCTGGTTTTATGGATGTAGCTCCTGAACTACAGTTTAGTTGGTTGGTCGGTTGGTTTTACTTTGTTTTTTACTTTTTGCAAGATAGGATTTCTCTGTGTAGCCCTGGCTTTCCTTGAAATCATTATGCAAACCAGGCTGGCTTTGAACTCAGAGATAGGCATGCCTCTGCCTCTTGGGTACTGGGAGTAAAGGCAGGGTAGTTTTTAAATCACAAATCTATTGGAAAATATAACAAACCCAAAGTATGTTGGTTCCTCTTCCTTTAACTGACTACTCTATTTAGGCTACATATAGTATTTGGTAGTAAAGGTAAAATAATTCTAGTTCATTAGAACTTAATCCATATGGTATATTTGCAATGGAAAAACTGTTTGTTTTTAAGTGGCCCATGGACAAAAGACAAAATAGGGTGGCATCTTTTTGTTTCTTTTCTTTTCTTTATTTTTTATTTTTTAGATTAGAGGGATTTATTTGAAAGCAGTCCATGCATGACCTTTAGTTCTTTACAAATGAAGTTGTTTTGTCTGGCTTCTGTTCCAGCTACAAGCCTTGACTTTTAGCATTTTGATTTAGGATCATATTTATGAAGCAGCCTTTGGTCCTGCTGGGTCACTTTCTTGCTCTCACAGTGTCTCTTTAGGATCCTAAAGGCAGGGTCAGCTCACACTTGCAGGTTTCAGTCTGTGGGTTGTTGCCTAGGCCACAAGACTTCTTACTGCATCTCAGTGACCATTGTGCAAAGACTCTTGGAGCTTGTATCCCTTGATGTGGGGTTCTATTCAGTGGTTGCTAGGATATATCTTCAGAATCTGCTCACCCTGTAAACCCAGCACTTGGAGGTAGAGGGTAGAAGATCTACAGTACAAGATCATCATCAGTAATTTAGCCAGTTGGAGGCCATCCTGGGCTATGTGACACCCCTTAACCTGGTAGTTCAGTCTCTGGGAGCCCCAAGTGTCCAGGTTATTTGACTCTGTTGGTCTTCCTGTGGAGTCCCTAACCTCTGTCCTTCAACCCTTCACCCAACTCTTCTACAAGACTCCCTGAACTTCATCTAAAGCTTGATTGTGGAAACTCTGTATCCTTTTTCATTGGCTACTGTATGGAGCCTCTCAGATGACAGTTATGCTAAGATACTTGGCAATGGCATCTTCTTTTCAATCAATTACTGAGACTCTCAGTTCCATTTAGTTCTGATACTTATAGCATTGGAATGGGCTATTTCTCCAATATTGAGAATATTTTTTCAGCTCTTTAGTTTTCTTCTTTAGGGAGGGTGACAAGCATCCTTTTCTAGCTTCTTTATACTTTCCACTATGGGGGAACGATTCTTCAGAAAATCTTTAGTGTTTCTATATTTTGTTTCCCCTCACAAAGATTTTTATCTTGAAGGACAGAAAACCACCCTAAATAGTCTCCTGAAATATTGGTCTGTTTTCTTCTTGAAACTAGAATCCCATACATATTGTAAATCCCTTTAGTCTCAAAAGTATTCTAATCCGAACCTTCTATCCTCAGGACATTTAAATTTTTATTTATTCCAGAGAAGAGTTAACACAGTTCTCTTATTATTTTCTCTACCATGCATTCTGTTTGTGATTGAGAAGTTCTTTACTGAGGGTTAGAATTGGGGACAGGAAAGTGGGAACCATGAAAGTGTAGTAAATGGCACTAAATAATCTTTTGACAAGGACAGAAAGTAAGGGAAAGAAAAGAAAGAGGATATTCTAATCTATTGTTTTCAAAGACAAGTAGATTTGAGTTGATTGCCAATTCTGAATAGCTGTTTCTTTTCAATCCAGAGAGTTCTTAATCATTTTTATTGACAACCCATTATATAGAGGTCAGTGAGACACTATACTGACCATTGACATATCTTTTAGTAAAATTGTGATATTTAAGATAATATTTCTTTTGACCTTTTCTATTTCCTTTTGAAAACTTTTGACAATCTGTTCATTTGGAAACTCTATATTTTCCAAAAGATTGAGCTTTGTGGTGATGATTTTGTTTAGAGAATATCCACCAAATAACGACCTTGGATAAATGATGCAACATAACCATGAAATCTTTCTCACTCTTAAAAAACATGCATCCAAATAATGGCTATTAGATTGAGGACTTTGTAATTGTAAATATCAGTGACTTCAGTCTTTACTTTCTGTGAATTAATTTTTATGTTTTATTTTACATTTGTATAAATATATAATGGTATCATATTGAAATGTTGGGATAAAAGAAAAAATCCTGTTTATAACTAACATTGCACTCTCAGATTACAGGGTAAGAAATGTTTTACTAAACTGTTAACTGCCAAAGTAATACATAGCTATTAATGTTTCAAGAAGAAAGCCAATTCATTTCAGTCATGATATCACCTAAAACTGAAGTATTATATAAAAGCTAAACAATGCCAAATGGATTTGGCTGAGATCAAAAGCCAAACCTATTTCTTTTCTTTCATCTTCAGTGTTCCATTTCCTAGGAGTATGACCTTAGTCAAACATCTATTAAAGTTAGCTTTTGATCTTAACCCCTTTTCAGGTTTTTTAAAAGTCTATCTTTAAATTTTTCTTCTAGAGACAATCATTCTATTGTGTTTTAATGTTCCAGTAGTGTGTGAGTAAATAGGATTCTCTGATATATGTGATAGAAGACTGGTTAAATGGGACAATCATTTTTGTGTCAGAGACAAGAATCAAAGGAAGCATTCTTCAGATGCTATTAACTGGGGGAAAAGTTCCCCGCAGGTCAGTGGAAACATGTTAACTGGTCATTCTTCTAGCTCTTTAGGTCTTTGAAGAAAATGCCTTGTAATTTGATAACATGTAGCTGCTCATTTGTAATGTAATTTTCTTCCCACCACTTAGGGCCACTCTCTGGTTTGTGAGGGGCAAATGGTTCTTTAAGGTTATATATTAAAAAGCTGAAAATTTTGCTTAAAAACACTTTCATATATTTTAGAATGATAATATATTTTATTCCTTGTGCCATTGAATAAATAGAGCATAAAGCAAATGTCATGTTTGGTTAAAAATACTGCAAACATGAAAACAAATGATAATTAATTGAATTAAAAAATTGCATATGTGCACTTATAAGTACATTTTATCCTCTGTATGTCTATATACTGAATACTGAAAACTTTGTCATCTTTTGGGGTACTTTGTTGTATCAAATAGTAATTTATTATTATCCAAGAATGCTATACCCCAGAAAAAGTATTCTAGTTCCTCCTCCAAGCAAAAAAAATAAAAAGAGTAACAATTAGTATTTAATAATAGTTCTCACAACCTTGTTTCCTGTGAGGTAAAACATAAATTCAATCATAATAAAAGTCAAAAGAATAGTAGATATTCATATGTCTGTGTAGAGTACTCTAGAAAAATTGAAAGAATAAAACATAGTTTCAAGTTGTTAGAATAAAAGAAAATTTCAAGTTAAGATCTAAAGTGATACTGTAAAGGTTGGTTGGGTTAAAATTACACCTCAGGAATAAAAGTGAAAAATCCACAGAAATAGGAAAATGAGCCCTAGTTCATGTGGGAAAAAAGGTTCATTCTATCTAGAGTATTGAATATGCGATGGAAATGAGTAGGAATTCTGCATTAAAATGGGCACAGTAAGATTTGATGAGGTTACCAACACCACATTTTAATTTAGAAACTCATTGCAGAGAATGTAAGGAAGAGCTAGATAGCTTTGAGGAATGTTAAAAACATTTATTTGTGAGAATACCACTAAAGTACATAACCTATATTGAAGAAAAATTGGAGACTAAAAGATAATTCAGAAAGCATTTTTTCCAACAGTCTACTTGAGAAATAAGGTAGATCTTTTAGAATAAAATGGCTTTAATATAGTCAGTGTGTTCTGTTTTACACTTGTATTAAATGATTGTAAAGAAAAAGTACTTCCAATCAGCTTTGAAAAGATAATATTGTAGTGTACTTATTGGTAGACACAACAGTGGATACTAAAAATCCAAATGTTTCTTGTATGTAACTTTGTTGTTTTATGTACCCATGTTAAAGTTCCTATATATTGGAATCAATTATTGTAAAGCAGACAGAATGGAAAAAAATATTTTAGAAAATGTATTTGCATGATCTGTGACATATAACAATTATTTTAAAAATGTAAAGTATCATGATACATTAAAATCTCAATAATAACTGGTTAAGAAGCATAATTTGACAGAGCTATAAATTTTTATTACTGGCATCTTCAACAAAAGGAATGAAGCTATAACTCAATTTGAAATTATACATTTGACTTCAGGCAGCCCATTATTTATGCCAACTGTTTGAAAATGTTACTATAATCTTCCTGGAAGCACATCCTTTAAACAACATCAAAGACCCATCACAAAATGACAAAAGGCCCAAATCAAATGAAAGAAAAGAAACTAACAAAACCAAGTTTAGTTAATTATAATTCTTTCCACTAACATATGAGTTATTTATGTAAATGTATTGATGTGAATTAGTTTTAGAAATTTTAATCCACAGAAGACTGACTTCCTTATCTCAACATCAAAATGGCATAGTATTTCTTACATTGTATTAAGCCATTTTATTCTCATCTATGTCCCAGCTCTATATTGTTTGTTCATTTCTTGCTGTGGAAGTTTTGAGATCAAATATATTATCACCAAAATGTCTGGAATTCTGACTGGAAAATGGGGTTAAGAAAAAGATAAATTTCTTTATGGCTCTTCTTTCACTTGATTGCTTTGAATTACTGTTTTCCCTTAGCCACCTGAAGCTATTGGTTGCAAGAAGAAAAACTGGTTTGTATCTCTTTCTGAATTTACTGTTAATAAGACTGACAGAATTGTGTGGGACAAAGAATGTGCCACATTATAAATCACCTAGCCATGCACTAACTGCACATAGTGTCCTTACTGCTTGTGCATGTGTGAGTGTGAGATTATGGTTCTTTGGTTTATTTTTTGGCCTAATCATAGTCTTTAGACCTATTTTTCTATTATTCTCAAGAAGAAATTCATGTCATTAGACATTTTGGGGCAACAAGGGAAGAGGTCATTAATTTTTGCAGCTAGTCATTATACTAGGGCACAAGGAATTATTAGATACCTATAGTTCAAACACGTAATATTGTTACCATAGTTGATGAGAATAATCTCCAGGAGTTTTAGTAAAAAAAATATCACTGTGGTTTCATATTTTTAGAGGCAATGACTCAGTGCTCCAAACTCCATTTATTCTAGAAATAATACTGCTCTGAAAGTAGTGTTAACTCTAGTTAAAGAAATGCTAGGTGTCAGGGTGGTTTGGTACCTGGGAGTGTAGAACCTCTTCTTTTTCAGAGGTGATGGGGAGGGGTGGTGTAGAGAGGGGGCTTCCTATCGATATGGAAAGTGAATAAATAGATAAATAAATAAATGGAAAAAGAAATAAAAGGAATGTTAATAAAAGGACTTCTTGGTCATCATAACAAAAAGTCAAAGCAATTCTTTCTGGTCATAGAAAATTAGTATAAAGTTTTAATACAAGAGTAACATTATTAGCTTGTTATATTTAGCTGTTAAAGTAACTGAATGAGTTTCAAAGTTCCTCATAGATTCTAATTTATGTGGCAAGGTAAAATAGGCTTTAAAAACTTCTCTTATATTGATGAAAGACATAAAAAACAGATTAAAATTTTTGTGGTATCTGTTTGCTTTTCCATAGAACTCATGTACATTTATTTGATCATGTGGCTGTTTCAGGTATCTTCCTCTGCATCACTGTATTATTTGATGTGGATATAGTTGACAAATCCATATTTATACTTTATCTATGTAATGTATGTGTACATGACACATAGTTACATTCTCCAAAATCTCTTTTTCCTCTTTTGGTTAGAATATGAATATTTAGAATAAAAAGTGTTCAGTGTTTAATGAAAATAGCAAAATATCAAATAGTTGGTTTTTCTGGCACTCAACATTTTTGAGAACAAGTGTCATGAGGAGTGAGGAACCGACTAAATGTTTGATTCTCTGGTACTTATCTGCTATGTCCCAGGAAAGACTGGTTCCTAAAAGACACTGGAGGAAGGAAGCCAATTGCCTTTCTAGAATGTGGTGCATTACTGATTTTTCATATTTTCCTAGTGGCAATTTAATAGCCTTTAACAAACACAAAGCACATTTGAATTATCTTTAGCTGCTACATGGTAAAAACTGCAGTTTAACTGTAGACAACAGTCATATTTTGAATATGAGGGTAATTTCTCACTCATTCTGCTTCTATCAGGAAATAGAGAGACAGTGTCCCTCCTATATTTGCTTTCAAAATGAAAATGGATTTTACTTTAATTTGTTTTGAAAGCTAATCTTTATATTTAACATAAGAAGAACTGATCTTCCAAAAATAAAACAGATTGATGTGTATTTAGCAAGATGAATGGTGTGTAGACAATGAAATTTCACAGAATTTACCCCTGATTGTTAATAGTAGTACAATATCACATTTTATTTTAATATTATACCTGAAATAATAATTGTCTTTTTAACTTTTATTACATTATGATGAGAAAAGTTACATGATTTCAATTTATCTGAATTTGTTAACCTTTAAAAACATATTTTAAGTAAATAGAATTAAATCACATTCTTGTTTCCCTTTTGTACCACTGCTCCTCCCAGAGATCCCCCATTCAATACCAACAATATCTTTTTTGTCATATTCCTTAAAA
>NC_045030.1:112467410-112467725 GCF_008632895.1 Mastomys coucha
TCTTACAAGCCACCTCCCTAGTTAATGGTCCATGCTTCTTTTGGGTATATAAATACTTTTGAAATATATAAGCTATTCTGAAAACCATAGTATAGTGTAAAAACATGAAATAAACAATACTACTAATAGAGAGGCTAAGATAGGAGAAGCAAGATTTGAAGACACTTATGTTGTACACAGCAAGACACTGTCACAAACAAACAAACTGACAGTGTATATAGATTGTACAATCTTGGACCTATTTCTACAATTACCAAAATAGAGAGATCATTGGATGACAATCAACAAATTTCCAATTCCTCATATTATTGGATT
>NC_045030.1:112468484-112476651 GCF_008632895.1 Mastomys coucha
TACCTATTATCCTTAGGTTTGGTCTTCTCAGTGCATCCTGGATTTCCTTGATGTTTTGGGTTAGGAGAAATAATAATTGTTAAATGATATTCTAAACATCTTACTGCCTGAAATGTATATGCCAAAAAAACAGGTAAATAATTATATATGCTTCTATTTTGAGACCAATAGGTGGATAAAACATATACACATGCTTAATTTGAATTTATCTAGGACTTTTCTTTTCTTCCCTCATTGCCCCTGCTATGGCTAGTTTGTTTGTTCTCTTTCACCTGTCCTTGGAAGTCAAAATTGCTACAAATACTTGATTATGCAAATGTAGTCATAATTTGAATTAATGATTGTTATTATTGTTCTTTACATCTGAAAAAAATCAGTAAATTAATTATTTAAGTACTTTTGCTTTCAGATTTCTTCTGATAATGTTATCTTTTTCTATCAAGTTTAACCTTATAAAATGTTTCAGGGGCATATAGCTGAGTGCTTTGTTGTTATAACCCAGAACACTTCCATTATATATTTATTGCAGTTTAAACATTAGATGTAAAACTTAAATACCCTTAAGCAATTTTCAAAAAGCCAAAAATTGTACTCAGTATCAAAAGCTAATGATCCTTTTTTTGTATTTTATTGTTATTAGTATTTGATTATAGGTGATTGCTGATTGGACCAAATATGCCTTTTATTCTTTTAAATGTACAGTTCACCCATTTTAAAATACCCATACCAGTTTATTAAGTGTATTCGAACAGTTGTGCAGTCCTTAAATAGAAACATTGGAGTCATTTCCATGTTTTCTTTATATAAGTACCAAGTTAATTTTCTCTGTATGCTTCCTAATTTTACATTAATACTAAAGTTAGCATTCTAACTTGTTTTGGAAAGTGCTTCAAATTAATATATATATATATATATATATATGTATATAATATATATGTGTGTCTCTATATATTATATGTATATATATATATATATATATACACGTGTCTGTGTGTGTTGTGTACACATTTGTAATAATGAATTTAAATCGTGTCTAATAGGAAATTTAAGTATGTTACCAGGTATGCTTGTCCCTTTGAAGCAATACTACAATGACTATCTGGAGAGCTGTACAGGAGTGTGAAGTTTTTGTGTGTGGGGAGCCGCAGCTGCCACCCTATACATATATATATTGAACACCTAGTCTCTGGCCAGAGCAGAGAACATTGAGATAAACAAGCCTTAGTTGGAAAAGCTGTGTGCTTCTAGTTTGTGATGCAAGCTGGCATGATTTTCCCGTAGCCTATTGTGCTTTGCCACATAGCTGATGCTGATTGGGACCAGGGAAAGTATTAACCCACAAGGGCTGGGGGCTGGAGTTAGATAGTAAATATGGAGAGAGAATAAGAAGTAGTGAGTAAGTAGGTAGAATTAGGGCTGGTGATGGGTTATGTAAGATTTAGGAGTAAGTATTTAGAATTGGGGCTGGTAATGGGATAGGAGAGAAGATATAGATATAGAAATAAGATATAAGGATAGATGTAAGATATAGAATTAGAAATAAGTATGTAACTAATAAGATGTAACTAATAAAAAGTAAGTAGTAATAAGTAAGATGTATATAAGAATAGGAATAGGAGTAAGTAAGATGTAACTAATAAAATGTAAGTAGTAATAAGTAAGACATAAGAAGAAGATATAGAAGAATATAAAAGAAGCTAGCTAGTAAGAAGAAGTAAATATGAAGGTTCCTGATTAAACTGCATGGAGAAGGGCTTGGTGTTTGCCTCCTTACTTCTAACTGGACTGGTAAGGCGGCCGACAATTGTGTTACTCTTTTGGGTTTCTCAGCATTACAGGTTGTTTTTCAGTTGTTTTTATCTTATTCTTAGAACCAGTTATTCACATTTCAATGTCATAAATTGTAAAGGTTTTATCATATCTAGTCTCTATATAATGTGTATTCTCAAGGAGACTTACAATCAGATCTACTAGACCTAGAACTTCCAGTAAAGTCATAATCCTATGGAGATTGTGACAGTAAGTTTATCAGAAATTATCTTTAAATGACTTGTAATACCATGGAAGAATATTCAAATAAATTACCTTAGAATTTGTATAACATAATATATTCTATCTACTGCTCATAAGTCAATATTGTTCAATTTTTCTTAAAATATCCTTTGGTGTTATGAGCAAAATAATTGACAACTTTTTTGTTATTAAGTACAGAATTCTGGAACATTTCCAATTTAAGATGATATCAGAACTTACAAGTATCAATGATTATTCCTCAAAGAAACATTCAAATGCAAGAAACAAAAGTACCCATAAGTTGAATTTGCATCTAAGTCAGAAGCCTCATTAGTACAACATTTCTCAAATTATGATCCTTATATTGTTATTATATTTAGAGCAGTTCTCTTCTATGTTTAAGATGATAAGCACAGCATTTAAAATGATTTGAAAATCTGCAGTAGGAAACAGAGAAACCAGAAATAGCAGTGAGCAGTAGTTGTACTGTGGGAGTTGAGAGGCTGAGGCAGGAAGATTGCTGAGTCCAAAGGGAATTTAGCCTAGACTATAGGATGAAACCCTGTGTCAAAAGCCCCACAAAATGTAATGGAAGCAATGAAGATACCTGTTTTAATTGTCATTTCCCTCTTTGGCTCCATTGTGAAATTAAAATTCACTGTCTTACTACAACTTCCAAGCTTTTATTTTTTCAGCATATTTTTATTGGATATTTTATTTATTTACGTTTCAAATGTTATCCCATTTCCTCATGTCCACCCCCAGAAACCCCCTATTCCATCCCCTATCCTCCTGCTTTTATTAGGGTGTGCACCCCCACACACACCAATGACAACCTCCGCACCCTCACATTCCCCTACACTGGGGCATTGAGACTTCATGGGACCAAAGGCCTCTTCTACTATTGGTGCCCAACAAGGCCATCCTCTGCGACATATATAGCTGGAGCCATGTGTCCTTCCATGTGTACTCCTTGGTTGCTGGTTTAGACCCTGGGAGCTCTGGTTGGTTGATATTGTTGTTCTTCCTATGGGGTTGCAAACCCCTTCTGGTTCTTCAGTCCTCTCTCTAACTCTTCCATTGGGGACCTGTGCTCAGTCCAATGGTTGACTTTGAACATCCGCCTCTGTATCTGTCAGGTTCTGGCAAAGCCTCTCAGGACATAGCTATAACAGGCTCCTGTCTACATAATTGTCTTGATGTGTTCTTAGATTCAGTTTGTAAGAATTTTATTGAGTATTTTTGCATAGATACTCATAAGAGTAATTGGTCTGAAGTTCTCTTTCTTTGTTGGGTCTTTGTGCGTTTTACATATAAGTGTTATTTTATCTTCATGGAACAAATTTGGTAGTTGTGTTCCTCATGTTTCTATTTTGTGGAATAGTTTGAAGAGAATTTGTATTAGGTCTTCTTGGAAGGTCTGATAGAATTCTGCACTAAACCCATTTGGTTCTGAGGTTTTTATTTTATTTTATTTTTTTATTTTTTGTTTGGGGGACTAGTAATAACTGCTGCTATTTCTTTAGAGGTTACAGGACTGATTAGATGGTAACATATAAAGGCCGACTTTTCAGTGCTACATCAGATTTCTCACCAGAGACTATAAAAGCCAGAAGATCCTAGAAAGATGTTATACAGACCCTAAGAGAACACAAATGCCAGCCCAGGCTATTATACCCAGCAAATCTCTCAATTAACATAGATGGAGAAATCAAGACTTTTCATGACAAAAACAAATTTACACAATATCTTTCTTTCCACAAATCCAAACCTTCAAAGGATAATAGATGGAAAACTCCAACACAAAGCAGGAAACCACACCTTAGAAAAAGCAAGAAAGTAATCTTCCAACAAACCCAAAAGAAGATAGCCACACAAACATAATTCCACCTCTAATAACAAAAATAACAGGAAGCAACAATCACCTTTACTTAATATCTCTTAACATCGTTGGACTTAATTCCCCAATAAAAAGACATAGACTAGTGGACTGGATATGTAAACAGGACCCTGCATTTTGCTGTATTTAGGAAATGCAGCTTAGTGACAAAGACAAATGCTACCTCAGAGATAAGGCTGGAAAACAATTTTCTAAGCAAATGGTCCCAAGAAACAAGCTGGAGTAACCATTCTAATATTGACTAAAATCGACTTTCAACCAAAAGTTATCAAAAAGGATAAGGAAGGATACTTCATACCATCAAAGGAAAAATTGAGTAAGAGGAACTTTCAATTCTGAACATCTATGCTCCAAATGCAAGGGCATTCACATTCCTAAAAGAAACTTTACCAAATCTCAAAGCACACATTGTACCTCACAAAATAGTAGTGGGGGACTTTAACACCCCACTTTCATCAATGGACAGATCATGGAAACACAAACTAAATAGAGATACTGTGAAACTGACAAAAGTTATGAAACAAATGGATTTTACAGATAGCTATAGAACATTTCATCCTAAAACAAAAGAATATACCTTCTTCTCAGAACCTCATGGTACCTTCTCCAAAACTGACCATATAATCAGTCACAAAACAGGCCTCAACAGATACAAGAAGATTGAAATAATTCCTTGCATCCTATCAAATCACCACTGACTAAGGCTGGTTCTTAATAACAACATAAACAATAGAAAGCCCACATACACAGGGAAACTGAAAACACTCTACTCAGTGATAACTTGGTCAAGAAAGAAATAAAGAAAGAAATTAAAAACTTTTTAGAGTTTAATGAAAATGAAGCCATTACATACCCAATCTTATGGGACACAATGAAAGCAGTCCTAGGAGGAAAACTCAGCTCTGAGTACCTCCATAAAGAAACAGGAGAGAGCATACACCAGCAATTTGATAGCACATCTGAAAGCTCAAGAACAAAAAGAAGCAAATTCACCCAAGAGGAGTAGACTACAGGAAATTATCAAACTCAGGGCTGAAATCAACCAAGTAGAAACAAAAAGTACTATACCAAGAACCAACCAAACCAAGAGCTGATTCTTTGAGAAAATAAACAAGATAGGGAGACCCTTAGCCAGACTAACCAGAGGGTACACAGACAGTATTCAAATTAATAAAATCAGAAATGAAACAGGAGTTATAACATCAGAAATCAAGTAAATTAAAAAAATATCATCAGACCCTACTACAAAAGCATTTACTCAACAAAACTGGAAAATATAGATGAAATGGACAATTTTCTAAACAGATGCCAAGTACCAAATTAAAATCAGGATCAGATAAACCATCTGAACAGTCCCAAGTTTCCCTTTTTTAAAATGCAAGTTAAATACTAACATGAACTGATTGCATCTACTCTTAATATCAAGCATACCTGAATGTAATCTCAAACTGAAATAATATTTACTCTTTAACATTCCACAATTCAGGATCTGTGCCGCACTTTCCTCATTTGACCAATGCCACCTGTGAGTTTATTATACACATAGAGTTAAAAAGTGGAATCCTTTTAAACAAATACTTATTTCAGTAATGCTATACATAGTTTTCTCTTATGTACCTAGTATGGGCGAGTTTAGCCTTTATTTGCTTCCCCCCCCCCCTTTTGTAAAAAGGGATAATACACTTTGTTTTGTAGAGTAAGTATTGGATAAAACACAGTTTGCAAATGTTGGCAAATATAGGCCTGATATGTTGCACCTTTCTTTTAATTGTTTTGGAGCAGATGAAATAGTATTTGAAAAGAGTTTTAGAATTTCAGATTGGTTTATGCCTATTACTTTGTTTAGACAAATCTGTACAAGAAAAATACATAGTTGCTTAGCAACTGAGAATTTTGTTAGGTATGTAAAGTCACAGTAATTTGTCCAAAATTGCAGGTAGCCTTTAAGCTGTGTTTTAGTTGCACTCTACAATATTTTGCCAATGGTTAATTGTCATTTCCCTCTCTGGCTCCATTCTGATATTAAAATTCACTGTCTTATTGTATATTTTCCAATTCTTCAATTTTAAAGGGTAAGTTAAAGATTAATATGGACTGATTGTATTCACTCATAATATCTATCTTCAACTCAACTAAATCTGTAATAAATTGTATCTCTCTGTGTGTGTGTGTGAGTATGTGTGATATCTAATGCCTACATCACTTCATAGCTAAATCTAAGATTTAGCTGATATTGAGGGAACATGTAGTTTTTCAAGCTTTTCCTCATCATTGAGAAAATCTGCATTATGTTCAATATTGTGCTTAATACTGGATGGTGATCAGAAGAGTTACTGTAGTATTGACCTATAACTCCTTATAAATGCCTTCTTTCCACTGTCATTATTGGCTGTTTTATTTACTTGCTTGCTTGTAATTATTTTGACCATTTTTGACAATTTCATACATGAGTACTCTATTTCCATCATTTTCATGATTTCCTCTCCCTACTCAAATTTGTCTCTTGTACCTACATTTTGAATTTCATGGACTCATTTACTTTAATAACTACTGTTAAGTAGAAAAATGTATCTATGTTTCTATCTATCTATATCTATTCATATATATGTATATATATATTTAATTTTTTATGATTAATCATTTTTTTACTTACATCTTAAATGTTGTCCCTCCTTCTGGTACCCCCTCCCAGAGTTCTTTACCCCATTCCCCATTCTCTTCGCCTCTGAGAGGGTACTCTATCCCCAGCATCCCCCTTCCTTGGCATATCCAGACTCTACAGAATTAGGCACATCCCTCCCACTGATGTCAGACAAAGCAGTTCTCTGCTACACATGTGCCTGGGGCCTCAAACCAGCCCATGTATGCTCTTTCGTTGGTGACTTAGTCTCTGGGAGCTTGCAGGGTCTTGGTTAGCTGATATTGTTAGTCTTCTTATGGGGCTGCCATCCCCTTCAGCTCCTTCAATCCTTCCCTTAACTCTTCCTTAGGGATCCTCAACCTCAGTCCAATGGTTGGCTATGAATACCTGCATCTGTCTCAGTCCACTGCTGGTAGAGCCTCTCTGAGGACAGCCATGCTAGGCTCCTTTCTGCAAGCCCATCTTGACATCAGTAATAGTGTCAAGGTTTGGTGCCTGCCCATGGGATGTATTCCAAGTAGGGCTGGTCACTTGTAGACCATTCCTTCATTCTCTGCTCCATTTTTTGTCCCTGCATTTCTTTTAGACAGCAACAATTCTGGGTCAAATTTATATAGATATGTACATATGCTTAGGCTTTGCCACTTGGGATTATATAACCTGTCATAGGGCCCTTACTAGAGAAGTCTTATTATTCTGTTGTATAGATTGCCATCTAAGTTTGAGGCTTTGTGAATTTTTCTCTATTCATATTTGAATGTCAAGTATTGTTTTCATTGTGCAGGTCTTCTTGAGGCAACCATATTAAGATTTCATGAGTACAGCTTTCCCTGTCATTCAGAAACATGTTATTTTGTAGTAGAGAACCAGAACTTCTGGCTCTTATTCTATCTCCTCTTCTACTATACTCCCTGAACATTAGGAGTATGAATTGTATTGTAAGTATATCAAGTTGGTTGGGGTACTCATAGTAAATTCATTTTTGTTTGTTTGTTTATATTTACATTTTCCCGGTTTTATATTTCTGTAATGGCTTCTAATTTTTGATTCTTATAGGTTTCCATTTACTGTATTCTGATGATTTAAGATACAAGTGTTTTGGTTTTATTTTGTTGTTGTTATTGTTTTGTTTTGTTTTAGTGTTTTGTTTTTTGGGTTTTTGTTTGTTTGTTTGTTTTTGCACAGATTTCAGAGCATCGGCATCTTGTAAAAATGAACCTGAATACTATATCAACCTAGACAATTTGCATCTTCATAACTGACTTATAAGGAATTTCAAAGGTGTTTTAGTACATCATACTTAACCCAAAGCAACTTTAATTGCAAATAACAATTAAGTCATTGCATGGTACTTGAAATGTAGATTGAAATGAATGAACTGTTTTTCATTTGGAAGATATATTATTGGCAGAATAGCTTTGAAACTAATATGAAGTGATGGTCACAGTATAAACAACTAGGAAACTAAAATGTCCTTGCTTCTTTTCAAGTCCCATTAGGAACTCATACTCATTATTATTTATTTGGTAATTTTGTCCTTATAATTTTTTAGTTTTCTTTTTGTTTTTGTTTTGGTTTGGTTTTTTTTCAAGACAAGGTTCCTCTGGGTAGCC
>NC_045030.1:112477714-112488180 GCF_008632895.1 Mastomys coucha
GGAACTCACTTTGTAGACCAGGCTGGCCTCGAACTCAGAAATCTGCCTGCCTCTGCCTCCCAAGAGCTAGGATTAAAGGTGTGTACCCCCCACTGCCCGGCTAGAATATTCTTATGTTGAACTTAGGTTAAGTGGAAAAATATGTAATAGGGAAGTAATACCCTCAATAACATGTGTTTGAAAAAGAACTGGGTACGCACAAGCATGGGAGACTGAGCTGCTGTCCAAATGAATTAAAAAGTTAAAACATATGATGTGAAACCATACAACTTCCTGAACAAAGTAAAGAAAACACATCTTGACACTTGCTGTGGAAGTGATTCCTTAAAGATGACACAAAATGGACATGTGTGACTACATCATACTAAAAAGTTTCTGAACAGCAAGGAAAATAGTCAAAACAAACAAAAAAACCATGTTGAAATGGAAAAATATTTCAGACCACTTATCCAAGAAAAAAGTTAATATTCCAACATATGTACAGAAGATTTAAAGCTCAATAACACTAAGAACAATGTTATCAACAGCATAAATATATACTAGTTGATGCATGTAGAAAAATCAGAATCAGGATTACAAATAAATATTTCATTTTCCTTTTAATTACACTACTAATGACAGTCAAAATACAACTTAAATTTCTGTAAACAGAAGTGTACATAAAGAAATTATTCATTATCACTAGTATATACAGTGGAATATTTTTCAACTTAAAAATAGATTTTGTTATTTATTATTACTTGTGACACATAGGTTGAACATCAACGCTGTTATTCTAAGAGAAATAAACTAGACATAGAAAAATACAAGGAATTTGTTACATAATGAAATAAAATACTCAGTTGTAGATGCAAAGTGAATTTGCATGTAGGCTTGACAGGGACCCACTAGCTAAAGGGTCTAACATTGTTTGGATAATCAAGGGTTTGCATATTTAAGATTTTGTTGAAATATTTTTATACAATATATGATGATCACAGTTTCTCCTTGTACATCGACCTAGATACTCCACACTCATTCAACCCCATTCATTCTTTCTCTCTCTCTTTAGAAAACCAACAGCAAATCAAAAAGAAAATTCACAAGAAACACAGAGGAGCACACAAATGAACAGAAACAAATTCCATCAAAATACAAAATCAGAAAACAGAATATACAGAAAAGAGGGGGGAAAGATAAAAATTTCACTCTTAATTCAGACTAAAAATGTTCACTCTGAAAGAAATAAACTTCCAAAAAAATAACATTGTGTACATTTTTGCATTGCTCATCGACTGCTGAGGGTGTAGCTGCCCTAAAGAGTGACTTTTATGCCCTGTGAGACCTCATTGGAGAAAACTAATCTTTCTTTTGCAAGTGTTTTCAAGTAGAGATAGCTATTTTTGTTAAAGAGGGGAATCCTGGTCAATGACCCCAGTGTTGGGACCCTTTTGTGACTCATGTGGACATTGTACATGCTGCCCTCATCTCTGTGAGTCCATAGGTGCCTCAGTCCTGCTGTGTCTAGAAGGCCTTGCTTCCTTCTTATCTTCTATCCCCACTGGTTCTTACACTACTTCTCTCTCTCTTCCATACAATTTCCAAAATCCTGATATGAGGGATTT
Source organism: Mastomys coucha (assembly GCF_008632895.1). Taxonomy (NCBI): domain Eukaryota; kingdom Metazoa; phylum Chordata; class Mammalia; order Rodentia; family Muridae; genus Mastomys; species Mastomys coucha. The sequence goes on from NC_045030.1 coordinate 112,479,319, forward strand.
GATGGACACATCTTATTTAAAACCATGCATTCCCACACTGTGAGTGTAGCTCTTATCTTGACTATTCTTATCATAGCCTCTGCCCAAAAATTTAAAAGACAGGAAACTTAATAAAGGAGATTTATGACACAGATTTTAGTAATGGTTTAATTTATGTGTTTTTACCTACAAAGACATCACATTGTACACTATATAAGTATAGCTTTTTATATGTGAGTCGTTCTTTAATGAAACATGAAGGGAAGTAGATAGCAAATTAAACATTTTAAAAATATAATTACAAAGGATAAGGGTATAGAGTGTTGTATATGCCACATGCTATCATATAGTTAGTAGTTTGAGCAACTACAGTCTTTATGTTTACTCTGCTGTGTTGAGACATAGAATGTGTTATGCAGAGGTCCCAATTATGACTCAGCATCCCACAGAAACTTATTCTCCACACTTTGACAATTTTTAAGTCTCTACATTCATTGTCATCCACTACATAAAGAGGCTTTTTTTATGGGGAATGAAAGCTACACTAATTTATGGATATAGTGATATATACTTAGAAACACCTGAATAATAATATATCTGTTTAGTAAAATAATAGTAGTTGGAAAGATCTTTGAGCTTCCTTATCAGGGCTTCTTGGCTAGATTTATAACAACAAACAGGATTTTCCTCTTTAGGGGAGTGTCATAAATTTTTTCAGACCTCATTTTTTACCATCATAATAGTTATGTCACCTTTGTGTTTGTGTCTGTATTCTTGCTAGACTGATTGATATTGTAGCCCTCAGGGTTCACAACTGGGTAAGAGTGTTGATTACTGTTTCTCTCATCAAGCTACATTGCAACTTCTGGCACTATGGAAGCTTGCCAAAAGGGATGAGGCTTCTAGATCAGAAATAGCTTGATTTAATTCCCTGTGTCTCAAATATGTAGTGCTTTCAGCCAAGGGTCTTACTCTTAGCTTTTGTTGGGAGAACAAGAACTATGAACACAACCAGTGTTTTGAGGGATCTTTAAGTCTTCCAGATTAGCAGATTAATGGGACATATAGCATTTCTGGCATTGCACTTTTTACTAGAAGGGACCCAGTTTGTATGAGGCAGAAGTCAAGCATTAGTGGGGTAAAACACTATTTTGTTGATATGACTGTTGCATTTATGAACTCATAGCAGCTGCGGTGGCCTACAGAAGATCTGTCCAAAATCAAGTCAGTTAGAATTCCTGCATAGATATGGGAGGGACTAGCTGAGGAGTTAGTGATAATTAATGGGTGCCTGAAACTGCCTGCAGTTTCATGAAGGGGGTTCTACTCAGCCAGGAGGGAATAAAGGACCTGAAATAGAGGGTTTGAAATGCAAAGAGAAAACATGAAGCCAAGTTGCGTCACAGGAGAAACTGAAAACAAGTCTATAGATTACACTACAAAGAAAGTTCAGGTGCCAAAGTCCCCAGGTGCAGAAGATCTTCAGGCGGCTAGCTGGCTGGGATACTCAGGCAGTGGGCGTGGTCAGGCGGCTTCTTCAAAGACAAACAGTCAACAGAGAGCATCTGTCTTAGCTCCCAGGTGTTAGCCCCCAAACAGAAGCTGTCAGGATTCCTATGGATGACTGAAGTGAAGAGGGGATGTAACAGGTGCCATATGTAAGAGTCAGTTTTTAGAGGTGTGCCCTCTGGTAGGCGGACCATGCTTCAGTTGATGCTCCTATGCCTATTCATAATACACCCATGACACCTCACTAATATGGCTGCCTTAACAAGACCTGAGAAATAACAACACCAATAGACATGTTATCATAGAACATACATGAAACATGGAAGGGGCAAATCTCATGAGTATCTGCCTGTAGATAAAGAGATATACACAATTAAGAGCTGTTGAAAGATGGGTAACACTAATTAAATTTAGATGATTATGAAGTAAATTTGGAAGGAGAATTTTGGAGAGAGGAAGAGTCAGAACGAACTAACAGGATTGCATGAAATTGTCAGCAACGAATTTAAAATGTTATACTTATTAAAAGTTACAGTGTCTAAATATTGGTCTGATTATGAAACAGGCTCACAAGAATAGAGGTTATAGAAGTAAATGCTCAAATATAAGTAAGTATAGTATATGTCTGTTTCCTTGATAACATTAATATGTAGGTCTTCCATTATAATACTATTTCAGTCACTTAAATATAAATATTTTGTTATTTTGTATTTAATATATAATTTTTATTTTTAAATTAGATATAATTGCATTATTCTGTCCCTTCCCTTTACTCCCTTCAACCTCTTCCATGTAACCTACACTCCCTTCCTTTCAAATCCATTGTTTCTTTTCGAAATGGTTATTATTGTATATATGTATAAATATATCAATTTAGAAATATAGGAAATTGACTCCATTCAGTGTCACTAGTGTGCATATCATTGCAATGTTTAGCACTTGGTTTGGATATTCAGTTGAGGATTCTCATCCCTGCATATGAATAAACCATTTTCTCTCAGTAGTTTATAGGTAGGAGCTCAAGAAATTGACCCCTTCCATGATAACATTTGTTATTGCTTTTGTTCAGGTCTCATTATGACAGCCATATTCTTGAGATATCACACGTGTGTAGTTGGTTCCTTGATATCTGTAGAAGACAAAGTCACATCTGATTTTCTTGTCTCATGTCTTTTATAATTCTACATAATTTCCTACTATATACCTTGAGTATTAGTCATGGATGTTATACTGTAGATGTATCCAGTGAGTCTGGGTAGTAGGCCTGAGATCAGTTCTTTTCTGCACATTGACCAGTTGTGACTTCTGTAAAGGTTTCTCTTCTGCATATAAAAGCATACTAAATGAAAGGATAGTGCCTTCCTTATCTATGGGTAGAAGGATAAGAATTTAAAATGCAGTTAGAAGCTATGATGGTTTACTAAAATGGTAGAAGGATCTCCTCTAAGATCCAAGATATCAGAATCCCTGGAAACTTTGGTAGATTCCAGTATCAGGTATGATTTTCATCCTGTTGAGTAGGCTTTAAGTCTAATTTATTTTGTTTACTGAACAGGTATAACTCACAATATTATACTTGTAGGAATATCTTGCCAAGCAGATCATTATTGGGGTTCATAGGCTTCACAAACAGGCAGGATCTCTTGGCAGCAGTAGAGTTAGTGTCTTGTGGTATTATTGGTATTATCAAAGCTAATACTCAAGGAGAAGTCTTTCAGGATAGATACAGCTCAAATTTTCTGAGTCCTATGTCTAAAATGCATAGTATTTTTTGACAATAGGAACTTCAACCTCTAGGGTCATCCAAAGGCAATAAGAATAACTTGTATTGATTTTGGAGTTTCTTGAACTCTCCTAAACAAACAACTTAAAATGGATTTTGTCATGCCTAGCAGCTGGGTTTTTGTTAGTGATATAACAGTGTGAGTGAGTGAGTAAGTGAGTGAGTGAGTGAGTGAGTAGTGAGTGTGTGTGTGTGTGTGTGTGTGTGTGATGTATAATGTGTGTAATATTACATAAATTAATATGATTCTTTATGACTTTTTCAATCATCCTTAGTATTTTTCTCTCTTCCACCCCCTCCTTCTTTATGGTACCTTCCTCAACTAAAGCCTCAACCCCCATTTTTTTCCAATTCTACCTTCATGTTGCTTGTATCTTGCCACTGCCCTTTCCTACCACTCTTGTGCTGCTCCTCCTATAGTCTCTTTTAAAATTTATCTCCCTCCCATCCCCCATCCCTTTCTCCTCTGAGAGGGTGGACCCCACACTGGATATCCATTCATGCTGGCACATCAAATCTCTGCCAGATTAAGTGAATCCTCTTCCACTGAGGCCAGAGTAGGCAGCCATGGAGAATGAGATGCCCATCTGCTACATATATGCTGGGGCACATTCCAGACCATGTATTTTCTTTGGTTGGTGCCTCAGTCTCTTTGAGTTCTTAGGTGTCCCAGTTAGTTGACTCTGTTGGTCTTTCTGTGGGGTTCCCTTTCCCTTTAGGGCCTTTAATCTTTCCCTCAACTCCTTCATAAGTGTCCCGACCACTCATCCAATATTTGCCTGTGGATATCTGCATCTGTTTCAGTCTGCTGTTGCATAGAGCCTTTCACCTTTAAGCCTTCTCCATCTTTGCATTTCTTTTAAACAGGACAAATTTTGGGTTGAAACTTTTGTGAGTTCATTGACATCCTTTTCTTTGGGTCCTGCCTGGCTACAGGGGTGACTGCTTTAGATTCTATTAACCCAATGTTAAGCACCTTGGCTAAAGTCACTCACATTAACTCCCAGGAACCTTCACTATCCCAGGTCTCTTGAACTTCCTAGAGATTCTCATCTCCCTCTCACCTCTGGCAGCTGTCGATTTCTGTTCATACATACACAGATTTTAAGTTTTTGATGTTAATACTTCCTTTACTTAAATAACGAATAAAGTGAACAACTGAGATGTTTAACCTTTTTACTTGTTTCTCTATGCTTTTAATTGAGGATAAGATCCATGGTCTAATCTTTTCAAAATAGATTTTCATGATATTTGTTATAGGAAGTTATTATGAGTTGAAAATATAGTTTTCAAATATTCATTATTTTAACACTTACTTATGGTTTACCTTTCTGCGTGTCTACCTAGCATATTCCTTTTAAATAACTACCCAGATTTCCCTGTCATTAAGCAATGATTCCTATTTTAAATTGATGATTCTGGTTTAGGTATAACAGCTGCAGCAATGGCTGAGGCAATGAAGCTCCAGAAGATGAAGCTTATGGCAATGAATACTCTTCAGGGTAATGGAAGCCAAAATGGGACTGAGTCAGAGCCAGATGACCTTAACTCTACCACAGGTAAGTGTCTTCAGCAGTTGCCAGAAGGGGACACTTACTGTTTTATTATATAAAAAAGAGAGGAAAAGAGGAGCAAAAGGAAGCAGAGAATAGTAATTCTAGAAAGAGCTTCTAGCTTTTTAAGAGCATGTACACTCCACTTAGAAAACTATTGCTGGTATAACCCAAAATCCCCATTTCATAGACATTTAGAAATCTCTGTTTTTTTGTTTTGTGTGTGTGTGTGTGTGTGTGTGTGTATGTTTGACAGAAGGTTTTTCTACATAGCACAGATTGATCATAAATCCACACATTTATTCTTCCTTAGACACCATGCCTGCTACCTTTCTACTATTTGGTTATGTAATTTCATTATAATTGTTATAGTATTAGCTATGGCACTCCCTATCTGAAAAACAGTGTCCTATTCCAGATGAAAAACATACTTCTTACCCCATCCTCAAAATGAAAGGCACAGCCCATATTCCAGGTTGACTAGTCCAATCTTCTCAGTGGTAGAACCACTTGTTTAGGTAAATGGTGGGCCTGCTGGATGCAAACCATCATTGACCATGCCTAAGTTGAAAAGCAGTACAAAAGAGAGCTAACAAAGAAGAAAAGACAGGAGAGAGAAAGAAACATGCTTATAGTAATATGTTTTCTCACTTCATACTGATTGTTTTTTTTCTTTTATTCTATAATTGTAATGTGACCTTTATTATTTCATAGTGTTCTCACATTTCTGGAGTATGTGATCACAACTCTTAGCATATGTAGATAAATAGGTTAATAAATTAATGATTAAGAATTGCTTTAAGAGAAAAATAACAATCAAAGCAACAAATAATGGTCACAGAAACTACAAGTTCCAAAAATAAGTCTATAATTAAACTCAAAACAATGCATCAAGTAGATTGGTTGGCTTATTTGTTTACATCTAGGCTCTCGGACATAAAAGAATGCTATGACTTTATTGTGGAGAGAAATGGAAAACTGAATTAAGAAGGAAAAGTATTTTTTAAAAGATTTGTTTATTTATTATATGTAAGTACACTGTAGCTGTCTTCAGACACTCCAGAAGAGACATCAGACCTCATTACGGATGGTTGCTCTTTCTGGCCCTGCTCGCTCCAGCTCTAAGATTTATTTATTTATTTATTTATTTACTTACTTACTTACTTATAAGTTCACTGAGCAGTCTTCAGATAGTTATGGATGGTCGTGAACCACCATGTGGTTGCTGGGATTTGAATTCAGGACCTTAGGAAGAGCAGTCAGTGAGTGCTCTTAACCACTGAGCTACCTCTTCAGCTCTGGTGGAAAAGTATTTAATCAAATCAAAATGTAAAATGATTGATGCTAATACACTGTGGATCTCTCCAGGTATACGTTCTATGTTCTTGGTGAATTACAGACTTAGATCTTCTTTGAACCAGTGGTTTTTGTTCTATATAGCTTTGGTGCAATATAACAGAAAATAAGTTGAAAATGCATGTTTTATGGATTTATAATATCTGGACTTCTGGCTTCTATAATTCCCACCAAAATACAGTGAAAAGGTTGTTCTAATATTTGTAGATTTGAAAATATAAGAAACAGAGACACAAGTAGTATACTTTTTCTAAGTCATAAAGCTATAGAATTCTAACCTGAAATATTAATCTCATATTTGACTCAGTCTAAAGGGTTGAAATTTTAACATTCTGTCTAGTCACCAATGCTGTATTGTAAAAAGACTTTGCCTTGATCTAGCCACTGAGCTAAAGAAATATTAAAATGAGTATACAAGAAGAGAACTATCAGCTTTTATGTCAAAAAACCTATCAACTCAAGCTGAAATTCAGCCTTTAAGTGTCTTAAATGTGCCCAGAATTAAACCAAGATCAGACAGGTAGCTAGCATGGCTGTCCTCTGAGAGACTCTACCAGCAGCTGACTGAGACAGATGCAAATACTAACAGCCAACTATTGGACTGAGGTCAGGGACTCCTAAGGAAGAATTAGGGGAAGGATTGAAGAAGCTGAAGGAGATGGCAACCCTTACCAACAATATCAATTATCCTGTACCCCTGGAGGCTTCCAGAGACTAAACCACCAAACAAAGAGCACACATGGTCTGGTCCAAGGCCACTAGCATATATGTAGCAGAGGGCTGCCTTGTCTGGCTTCAGTGGGAGAGGATGTGCCTAATCCTCTAGAGACTTGATGACCCAGAGAGGGAGGATACCCAAGACGAGGTCACCCTCTCAGAAGTAAAGGGGACAGGAATAGGGGAAGAACTCTTCAAGGGGAACTGAGAGGGAGGGCAAAATTTGGGATGTAAATAAAATAATAATAATAACAACAACAGTAATAATTATTATTAAATCATTTTGATACGCTAGAAATGTGACCTAAAAAAACAAAAGCCTTTTTAAATTTAATGTTCTTATGAAGGATTCATTTACTCAGTATCCTACATTATATATATTTTCAGGATATCACAAACTATTTTGCGTAACATACAAGTGCCCCAAATTGTGGCGGTAAATAATTGTTAATGTTATTTTCTAGATATAATCGTCTTCTTAAGATGTAAATTACTGTTATAAAAAAGATTTCCTCCTGTATTTCATGCTATATGGGGTACTATAGAAACAGAATAAAGTAGTCTCTGTTATGGACCATGCAACATTTACAACACAATTTCCTCATTCTGATGTAGAGGGAAATTGTTTGCACCATGTGTAGCGAAGGAAAGCAAACTTGAATCTACATACTGGTATTAGTCTATTTAAGTTTCTGAGCTTTTAATAGCCTGCATAATTGAACTGTTGATAAACTACAAAATAATAAATTATAATTTTAAAAGTTTATATTAAAAATGTAATCTTATTTTAACAATTTTATGTGACATGCTTTTCTTAATCTGAGAGACCAGTATGTCTTTCATGTCCTTAGGTTTCCTACCTCAGGATTTAAAATGAGATCAGAGACTGGCCAGGTTTTTTTCATTTTTCAACTTTAGTTTATTTTAGTGCCTTCCAGGAAAAAAAAAGAAGTACAGGGTCTTCACAAGGGATATCAGATTCAGCAAAATGTATGGCCTAATTATTAGTTATAGACGTGATCTTTCTGAATGTTCATGGTTTAAATATAACTGGGAAATTGCATTTATAATCCAAAGGAAAGCTAGGTCTTAGAGAATAATTAAGACTTTATTTACATGGTGGATACTGGATAAGATCATGCAAACAAATTGCACTTAATATAGTAATAATATTCAATTAACTGGGTTAGGAATTATCAGTTAAGAATACATACTGAATTTTCATTTAAATGCTGACATAAAGTGAACATTAAGTTGCAAGCTAATAGTCATTTTGTGTTTAGTTATAAGGAATTCTAATGACTTGAAATACCTAGCTAACAATAGGCATTTCATACATGAAAATTCTCTATAGATATGATAGTTATTAATTCATTTTTTTAGGTTAGGGCACTTTTTTTACATTGACTTACAATTGATAATCTCTGATATATAACAATATAAGGGCAATATTTTGATCTCTAAAATGAGAAAATAAAAATTCTTGAATTTTGATGATTATTATCTGAATCATGAGGTATAAACAACAAAATCATTATAGGGGCAACTCTAATCTAAAGTAGATGGCAGTAAGGAAATAGGAAATATAAAGTATTATGAAAATACTGGAGAAAAGAAGAAATTTGTCATGGCAAAGAAAGAAATACAAAGATTCCCATGAGGAAGCAGCCTTTAAATTGTTATATCAACGATTTGAGAGTGAAAATCAGAGATGGAATGACTTTATTTGGTGAATTAAACTGCCTCTACTATTTCTGTGAACAATCATTTACAAATGACTGGTTCCCAGAGCCCTCAGGTCATATCTATATGTTGGGTAAGATTTGTGCTGAAAGATGGCAGAAATGTAGCACTTGTTCACTACAAAGTTATTTTTATTTTTATTATTTTTTAAGTTTTTGTTCTTTTTTTTATTAGATATTTTCTTATTTACAGTATCTCCTTTCCCAGGTTCCACTCCCCCCC
>NC_045030.1:112488630-112501242 GCF_008632895.1 Mastomys coucha
TGGGGACCCTGTGCTCAGTCCAATGGATGGCTGTGAGCCTCTACTTCTGTATTAGTCAGGTACTATCACAGCCTTTCAGGAGACAACTATCTCAGGCTCCTGTCAGCCAGCACTTGCTGGCATTCACAATAGTATCTAGATTTGATGATTGAATATGGGAAGGATTCCCAGGTGGAACAGTCTCTGAATTGTCCTTCCTTTAGTCTCTGCTCCATAGTTAGCCTCTACAACTCCTTCCATAGGTATTTTCTTCCCCCTTTTAAGAAGGAACGAATTATTCCCACTTTGGTCTTCCTTCTTCTTGAGTTTCTTATGGTTTGTGGTTTGTACTTTGTGTATTACTATCTTCTAGGTTAATATCCACTTATCAGAGAATGAATACCATGTGTGTTCTTTTGTAATTGGCTTATCTCACTCAGTATGATATTCTCCAGGTCCATCCATTTTCCCAAGAATTTCATAAATTCATTGTTTTGAATAGCTGAGTAGTACTCCATTGTGTAGATGTACGACATTTTCTGTATCTATTCCTCTGTTGAAGGATATCTGGGTTGTTTCCAGTTTCTGGCTATTATAAATAAGGCTGCTATGAACATGGTGGAGCATGTGTCCTTATTACATGTTGGAACATCTTCTGGGTATTATGCCCAGGAGGGGTATAGCTGGGTCCTCTGGTAGTACTATCTCCAGTTTCTGGAGGAACTGCCAAACTGATTTTCAGATTGGTTGTACCAGCTTGCAATTCTACCAGGAATGAAGGAGTGTTCCTCTTTCTCCACAACCTTGCCAGCATCTGTTGTCACCTTAGTTTTTTATCCTAGCCATTTTGATTGGTGTGAAGTGGAATCTTAGAGTTGTTTTGAATTGCATTTCCCTGATGACTAAGGATGTTGAACATTTCTTTAGATGCTTCTCAGCCATTCGGTATTCGTCAGTTGAGAATTCTTTGTTTAGCTCTGTACCCCATTTTTTAATCCTGTTATTTGTTTCTCTGGCATCTAACTTCTTGAGTTCTTTGTATATATTGGATATTAGCCCTCTATCAGAGATAGGATTGGTAAAGATCTTTTCCCAATTTGTTGTTTGCTATTTTGTCTTATTGACAATGTCCTCTGCCTTACAGAAGCTTTGCAATTTTATGAGGTCCCATTTGTCGATTCTTGATCTTAGAGCATAAGCTATTGGACTTCTGTTCAGGAAATTTTCCCCTGTGCCTATGTGCTCAAGGCTCTTCCCCACTTTCTTTTCTATTAGTTTCAGGGTATCTGGTTTGATCCACTTGGACTTGAGCTTTGTACAAGGACATAGGAATGTATCGATTAGCCTTCTTCTACATGCTAACAGCCAGTTGAGCCAGCACCATTTGTTGAAAATGCTGTCTTTTTTTCCACTGTATGTTTTTAGCTCCTTTGTCAAAGATCAAGTGGCCATAGGTTTGTGGGTTCATTTCTGAGTCTTCAATTCGGTTCCATTGATCTACCTGCCTGCCATTGTACCTGGCCCTACCACTCAGCTGTTCTGAAGTGCTCTCTCTCTCTCTCTCTCTCTCTCTCTGTGTGTGTGTGTGTGTGTGTGTGTGTGTGTGTGTGTGTGTGTGTGTGTGTGTGTGATGCCCTCTCCACCTCTCAATGGACCATCTGGTGTAGATAGGAGAGCTGGCTCTGGTGTCATGAGAGTGAAGTAGCTAGTCCTGTCACTTGGCTATTGCTACATTCTGAAGAGTGGGCTCCCCTGTGTAGCACAATAGAGCTGGCCCTGATTTTTAGGGGGCACGGCTGAACCTGTCCTGAGGGTGAGATCATGGAAATATTGGTATGGCCACTCCTCTACCATGAAGTCGCATGGGTGTAGGAGAATGCCCCCACCACCCCTGCAGCAGATGAGAGGACATGAGAGCTGGTGAGATTGCCTGGCCCACTCACTGACTGTAGCATCCTGGAGAACAGGCCCTTCACTTCACCTGGACAAATAGTGGAGCTGGCCCTGATGGGGAAGGCACAAGTGAGCCAACCATGAGGGAATGAGAGTGGGAGAGCTACCCCAGCTCTTTGCAGGCTACAGCATTGGGGAGGGGGGAGCTGGACCCTGGACAGCACATGGGAGCTGGCTCTGGAGGCAAGGTTCCTGGAGAGTTGGCTTTGAGGGCATGAGATCAGGAAAGTTTACCTGCCTCCTGCCTATGGAAGCATTTGGTGACCTAGGCAGAGCAGTGATGGAGAGCTCAGCCTAGTCGTGTGGATAAGATAGAGCTGATCAGATCACCTACTGCCCAGGCCCAGATCCAGGACTCTGAGGTGTCCCAACCCCAAATCTATATCAACTGAGAATGGCTGGGATGTGTTAAAGGACCCATCCTGTTGATTAAAAGCTACAAGATATCCATGACACAGGGCAACAACAGGATAATGGTGAAGAGATCCAGTGAGAATCTAATATTGATGGTGTCACAGAAGCCAGAGATCTCAAACCAGACTAATGACTCATTGCAATGAATCTTTGTAAGTGAAGATCTATGGACATATATACTGTGGATACACTGCGACATAATATAGTTTCTAAGATGAGATTTTTTTTGCTTTATTCTTTTTGGTGTGTGTGTGTGTGTGTGTGTGTGTGTGTGTGTGTGTGTGTGTGTGAGTGTGTGTGTTTTTGTGTTATTTGCGGAGGGTGGGTTTGCTAGGGTGAAGGGCAGGTACAAGTGGATGGAGAGATGAGTGGGCTGGAGTGCATGATGAGAAACCCACAAGAAGTAAGTCCCTGAAAAGTGGTCCACACTTTAGTAATGAAGATACATCCAAGAATACATGGGCATTACAAATTGGTCTTAATGAGTTCAAAAAATAACACAAATCCTGTCTGGGTAAGGAAGGGGGCTAGATAGAAAAGAGCTGGGTAAGACAGGTGAATGTGATCAAAACATGACATTCCTTTATGCTTATTTATTCCCTGTATTCTTTACTGATCTCTGTGCCTTGTGAGTAGAAGTGAGGTATATATGTTACTGTAGGGCTAAAGATTTTGTTGTATCTTAATGTCTTAACTTTGTCAGCTGCAGGCATTTCTGATACTCACTGCATTAGTTGCTTTTCTATTGCTGTAAGAAAATACCATGACCAACACAACTTATAAATAAAAGTATTTCTGTCTAGGGTTTCAAAGGGTTAGAGTTTATGATAGCTGAAAAAAGATATGACAGTAGGAACAGCTGAGAACTCACATCTCCATCCACAAATATCAGGTAAAGAGAGCATACTTAGAATTGCATGAACCTTTTTTTTTTTTTAATCTCAAAGCAGGCCCCCAGTGACACACTCCACCAATAATGCCACAGTTCCTTAACCTTCTCAAACTGTTTCACCAACTGAGGTTTATGTACTTAAAATATGAGTCTATCGGGCCATACCTGTTCCAATGATACATTTTCTGTATGATTTCTCATCATTTCTGTAGAAGCTTTATAGATTAGGGTTAAGATACAGTTGTCCATGGAAATAATGATAAAGTATTTGGAGTCATGTTAATGTTATGTCTATTTAAGTTCTTTGAATGCTAATGGTGCCAGGTATAGGTTTCATCTTGTTGAGTGAGTCCAATGAGTTTGTGCTTGGTTACTCCTATAATATTTATACCACTATTGCACCAGTGGTTGTATTTATAAAACAGGATCCACTTAAGAGCCATGGATCAAAGACCTCATATCAGAGCAGGTAATGAATGAAATATTCTTGAACTTGTTGCCATAGAAAATGACTTTGTGGCTAGGAATGTAATAGCACGGGTATTAAGAACAAAGATGAACAAATAGGACCTCATAAAAATAAAATGTTTCTGTACATCAAAGCACACCAAGAAACAATCTACATAATAGGAAAAAAACCCTTTTCTTCTTTAATTTTCAAGAAAGGGTTTCTCTGTGTAGCCCTGGCTGTCCTGGAACTCACTCTGTAGACCAGGCTGGCTCCAAACTCAGAAATCCTCCTGCCTCTGCCTCCCAAGTGCTGGGATTAAAGGTGTGAGCCACCATTACCTGGCTGAAGAAAACTTTTCTAATTATGCATCATTTAGAGGGTTAGTATCTAAAATACATAAAAACTCAAAACATTAAACATTAACAAAATAAAGAAACCAAATAAGGTACAGTTTAGTTATGTGACTAAATAAAGATTTCTCAAATATGAAATACAAATGGCTGAGAAACACTTTAAAATGCTCAATAAAATATTGGAGTTGTCTTTAATTTGTTCTGACCACAGATTTTTTTTTTAATAAGGTAGATAAAGGACACAAATCAGAAGGTACAAATACTTGCAGCAGATGTTGAGTGTGGTTTTTGGAATAGGTATGGCCCCCATAGACTCATGTTTTAGAATATTTGATTCCCAGTTCATGGAACTGTTTGAGAAGGGTTAGAAACTGTGGCAATATTGGAGGAGGTGTGTCACTGGGGGTTGCTTTGAGATAAAAGTGGATTACTATCTTGAGTATATCTCCAGTAGATTTCTTGGTATTGGATTAATTATGTTCTATTTTGTTCATAAAACACAAATGGTTCATTTGGAATTCTAAAACAATTTCAGATTAATGTTGCCATAAAAAATGTGCAGCACCAACAAAAAGTCCAAATGATCATATAAGATTTAAAACTTTCTACCTTTTGCTGTCAGCTTAATTATATAGGCTTCAGCTTTGAAATTTAACTGAGCATTTACTTTTCTCCCTTTTCAAAGCACTATTTCCTTTATGAAGAAGTCTTGATAGAAATAATCTGCTTTCACTTCATTTTCTTATAGTCATCTGAAGATTATAGATGAGAAATTTTGGGCTCTTATATTACTACTAGTTTTACACTGGCCAATGGAAACAAAATTAACAGTATGATATTCAGTTTCATCATTGTTATTAGTTTTGAATCTTCAGAAGAATATCAGCTACAAAAGCTCAGATAATATTCAATCTTAGTTTTTCCAATGGCATTAATATATTTAATTGTCTTGTCACTTAAAAACTAATCGCAGTTTCTTCTTCTCTTTCTCCATTTCCTCCTCCTCCTCCTCCTCCTCCTCCTCTTCCTCCTCCTCTTCCTCCTCCTCCTCCTTCTTCTTCTTCTCTCTTTCTCTCTCTCTCTCTCTATATATATATATATATATATATGAACATTTGTATTTTATTAAAAATATATTTTTTAAATACAATAAACTCCAACTCTTCCAAGTACCTCTCTACTTTTCATCCCATCCAAATCCAAACATTTTCTGTCTCTTTTTAGAAAACAAATAAGCATCTAAAGAATAATACTAAAACAAAATAAAATAAGATAAACCAAAACAAAAACAAAACAGAATAGGAAAACATAAATAAACAGAAAACAAAACTATCTAAAGAAAAGGAACAAGAAACACATATAGAAGCAGAGACACATTTTTAGACAAACAAGAATCACATAAAATGAAACAACTAGAAGCTGTAATATATATTCAAGGGACCTATGGGGGAGGAGAAGCCATAGCAAAACATGTAATAAAGAACCACTAAAGATGTCATTGAATTTGTTTCATATTGGTCATCTACTGCTGGACATGAGGCCTGTCCTCAAGAGTGGTTAGTGTATCTGATGAGACTCCTTTGAAGACTGCCTCTTATTAGGAACACTACTTTATAGGGGTGAAGGCCATTGATAGACACTGAATTGACAATTATGTGTTCAGTGTTTCTATAGGTGTTGTCTTTGACAATAGAGCCTTAAAGTCAGTTTGTGGAGAGCCACCAATAGCCTTGGCAATAGCATGAGTTATTTGGGGTTTACCCTGGGTCCCTTTGGAAGAAAAAACTGGATCTGATGTACCTCATTCCTGGTACTGGAATTTTCATTTGCTGACAAGACTTTTACAATTTGGACTCCATGTCTCCCATTATTTGTCAGTTTCATTTGGATCTTTTTATATTATATGTCTGTGTTTTAGGAAGCTTCTACCACAATAAATTTCCATATGGCTATTCAAATGGCCATAATTTTTTGCTATTCTTCCTTGTACTTCCTCCCTTAATGATTTGATCCAGGTTTCTTCCCCGTCCTGTCCATTTATAATTTTCTACTCGAATTCCCTTACCTATGGTGATAGAATAGTCCACACTAGTCCGTTATCTAAAATCTGCAATCATATAGATTATAGCTTTCTTGACTGCAAATGCATAGCATATTTGTCTTTTGGGGTCTGGGTTATGTAACTCTGGACAATTGTTTTCCAGCTCTTACCTGTGAATTTCATGATTTTACTTTTTAAAAGCTTAGCTATTAATATCTCATTGTATAAGAGTAACATATTTTCAATATACATTCATCTTTTGACATACATCTAGGCTGACTCTAGGTTCTGTCTATTACAAATAGAACAGCAGTGAACATGGTTGAGCAAGTATCTTTATGGTGGGAGGAAACATCTTCTGGGTAAATGCCCAGAGTTATAGCTAGATCTTGAAGTAGACCCATTGTTATCTTCCTGAGGAACCACCACACTGATTTTCATAGTTGTGCAGGTTTACATTACAACCAGCAATAGATGAGTTTTCTCCTTTTCCAAGTTTTACTAGTCGGCATGAATTCCCACTTGTTTTATTGATCTTTACTATTCTTGTAGGTGAAAGATGAAATCTCAAAGTAGTTCTGATTTATGTTTTCTAGAAGACTAAGAATGTTGATCACTTATTTAGGTGCTTGTGAGCCATCTGTGTTTCCTCTTTTGAGATTTCTGTTCAGATATTCACATCATTTTTAAATTTAGTTTGTTGTTTTATTGATATCCACTTTTTTGAGTTCTTTATATATTTAAGATATTGGTCCTCTATCAGATGTGTAGTTGGTAAATTTTTACCATTCAATAGCCTGCAACTTTGTTCAAATGATGGTGTCCTGTGACTTACAGAATGTTTAGTTTCATGAAGTACCACTTATTAATTATTGATCTTATTGCCTGTGTTAGTGTTTCTGTTCTGCAAGACTTACCCATGGTAATGAGTTCAAGGCTATTCCTCACGTTTTTTGACCCATTTACAGTTGAGTATTATGTAGAATGATAAGTATGGATATAGTTATATACCTCTACAGACAGTGATCCAGGTTGACCCAGCATCTTTTGGTGATATTTGTAACTTTGTAGCTTCCACTCTTCATTGACCCTTATCATATAATTGTGGAACTCCAGGATTATATTTAATTGTAATAATTTTAACAAAATATAGTTTGAAATTTCATCTTCTCCATGCTTAGACACAGAGCAATATAGGGGAATATTACTATCTTCCTAAAGAGATTGAGATTAACCATTCTGAAGTTTTCTCTTCACACAAACCATCTAGGCAGCATCAGAGTTCATTCTCCACGACATGGAGAAAGTTCTAAATATTTTGACTACTCATAAAATAAAGAGACCATTGATCTAAAAGTATAAGTCTGTATTTAGTTGAGAGGTTTGAATTACTATGGGAAAAAGATGTTTTTCATTTTAGAAATTTTTATTTCATTTATTTAACTCTTTTGAAACATTATTTAAAACTAGAGGCAAGAGGGACAGAATTAAAATTAATAAAAATAGGCTTTAAGAGGAAAAGCAACTATAAATGCTTGAAGAGTCATCAGGCAAGAATAGCATTTTCTTTTGTGAAGACAAGCTGATAGCTTCTTTGATTCGTGGCATTTAATAGGTTCTGTAATGGCAGCACCATGACTCTGCATCAAGATTTCAGCATAAATAACAATCTGTTTTTGTTTCACTGACTCCAAATGAGAAATTCTGTTTTTTATTGTTTTAGGAAATTAGTCTGTGTATTATTGCTCCTGGAGCTTTGTAATTAATCACTAAAGGTTGCTGCTGTAGAGAGCTTGTGGGAAATAGATGACTGAGTGATTATAATTGCAGCTATCAAGTAACAAGTGTAGCTATACAGCAATGGGTCTTTTTAAATGACTATAACAAAGTCTTTGATATATTTCTATTTACTAGTAGAAATACATTGTTATTTCTTAACTCTGTTGCTTTTTTTGCAGGAAGATCTGTGTACCATGATTTCCTCGAGATAATCTAAGATCATAACCATGTAAATCTTTATCCTACTAGTTTTGATTTCTGTACTGGTTTAGCTTCTGTGGAGCAGATGTTCAATATTTTGCTTTTTAGAAAATATAGGTTTTAGTGGAAAAATTGAAGCATGTTCAGCTGATTAACTTGCAATGTTCAATTAGGAAAATCCCATGATTGCATTTTTTCTTTATGCTTTCCAAACATTCAATTAGATATGGCAAGATGTTTCTAGAGATTCAAGAGAAGCCTGCTTACTTTGAACTGATCGTGATACCAAAAGCAAAGCAAAACAAAACAAAACAAAAACAAAAACAAAGAAAATAGTCAAACAAATAAAAACTCCACTATTTCTGGAAGGGCTCTCTCATGGAATTATACTCTTCTTTTGTACACACATTTCTTGTAAGCTAATAACATCTTAAAACCAATATAGGCTAGCATCTGTTGCTACTGGAGAAGATAGTATTTATTCTTGTTTTTAATTTAACATTTTTTATGTTTTAGTATTGCAGAAATAATGTGTTGTATCACTATTCTTACTCCCATCTCCTTCTCCATCTGTGTCTACTGTACTTGTCAATTTCATGACCATTTTTTTTTCTTTAAGTCTTGTTGCATATACACTCCTACATGGTTCATTCACTGTTTTGCCCATGTGCATGCCTGTGTGTGTGTGTGTGTGTGTGTGTGTGTGTGTGTTTAAGGCCATCCACTTGATGGCATAACCTATGTCTTAGTCAGGGTTTCAATTCCTGCACAAACATCATGACCATGAAGCAAATTGGGGAGGAAAGGGTTTATTTGCCTTACTTCCACATTGCTGTTATCACAAAGGAAGTCAGGACTAGAACTCAAGCAGGTCAGGAAGCAGGAGCTGATGCAGAGGCCATGGAGAGATGTTCCTTACTGGTTTGCTTCCCCTGGCTTGCTCAGCCTGCTCTCTTATAGAACCCAAGACTTCCAGCCCAGGGATGGTACCACCCACAAGGGGCCTTGATCACTAATTGATAAAATGCCCCACAGCTGGATCTCATGGAGGCACTTCCCCAACTGAAGCTCCCTTCTCTGTGATAACTCCAGCCTGTGTCAAGTTGACACACAAAACCAGCCAGTACAACCTATCAGAAATCTGATTCCTTGAACCATTATTTTACCTCCTTGAGCAGCAGTTGATAGACTATAGCTCTTTCTATAGGAGTGGTGAGACCTTGTAAAATTTTCCTCATCCACATTGGCATGTTAACTGATGTTAATTAAAAAGTTCTTTTTGTCAACCATACTATTCATATTTTATAGGTATAACATTCCTATCATGTTTAGAAGACATTATCTACCTGTAGGTTGGTTGGTCTAGCTTTCTATTTTACTGCCCCGCATTCCTTCAAGTTCCCTAAACCTTAGGAGTAGGGATTATGTTACAGTTATTCCAATTCATTATGTATCAACTTGTGCCAAGTTGTTCTCTTCATTTTGACCAGTGATAGATTGCTGTTATAACTTTTATTTGTTGTAAAAAGAAGCTTTTTTGATGGATGGGGAGAACTTCATTTATTTTCTTTGTTCTTGGACTTTAAGACTGCTTGATAGGACAGATTTCATGATGTAATATATATAAGCCTAGTCAACTATCCAGGGTATTGAAATCATGGAATGCAGAGCATAGCATACTATTGGCACCTACCTGTACCCATAGAAAATTTTACCTATTTTTAATACCTCAATAGGGAAATGGAAGCTTCCTTTCTGTGTAGGTACTGTTAAGGTTCATTTGTATGGATATAAATTCTAAGCATCACTTTATTATCAGAATACTTATTATAAATTAATGTCATTTTCTTTACATGTTTTCCCCCAATCTCTAGTTTTTACAATATTTCTTTACAATTATTTGCTTTTCTTTGTCACCAACTCTATATTATTACAAAATACAAAACTTATAATGGGAGAGAAAATTATTGTTGGATCTACTTTGGCTCCTTGTATTTTATGTCTTAAGTGTCCCTGAAATTTAATATTATGTATGTAAGTAATTCTAAAAGTTATTTTTCCTGCAATTTTGAATAACTGTCTCTTTCTTTTGGGTTAGTTACAATTTAGCACTTAATTGTTATAATATTAGGTATAAATTTTTATTTTTATTTTTATTTTTAACATCAGTAGTCCTTGCCCAGTTCTCTTGGCTTTACATAGTTATTGAATACTATCTTGGAGCTGATGTTCTTATTTCATAATATTAATTCAATACAAGATAATATATTTAGTACTGCTACCAGATTCTAAACTCATTCTCACAAGTTGTATATTTATGCCACTGTATTTAAATGTGCATCTGTCAATGTGCTGACAGAAACATGTAGCCTGTGTAGCATTCTATGGCTATCCAAGAGAGTCTTTTTTAAATCATAGCCCCAAATAGACATTGATCCATTGTGATTACCTTTGAATGCACATTTCTCTTTTTTTTTGAACTTTCTAAAGGTATGTGACCTGCCTGGATTTTCAGTTTATTGATGAGTCAATTGTTTAGACTGGTCTGAAAACCTTGATAAAGTCAACATAAATTGCATCTAATGTTGCTCTTCTATTTCTCAAACTGTCATTCTGTCACAGAAGCGAGATTAGATTGGCCAGACAGGACCTGATCTTTAGTAAGCCAGGCTGAGTTTTACCTAGTATAATATTCTCCTCAAGGCATTTGGAAATTGAGTTTGTAGTGTTTGCCAGGATGTCTGTGCTATCTTTCAGACTAGATTTTTAAACTGTGAAAAATACCAGATATAACAGTTCTTTTCAAAATGTTGCATATTCCTTGCACATAGAACTGAGTTTCCAAAAACATTTTAATACAAGTATAAAATTTACTTTAAAGGTGTTCTCTAAATCCCTCTGTGCTTTCCATCTTTCACTTTTCCCTATTGGTTCTTTTTATTCCCCATAGGCAGTTTTATTATTATTTTCATGATATGAGAGAGAGTGTGTGTGAGAGAGAGAGAGACAGAAACACAGACAGAGACAAAGAGAGACAGAAAATGTGTGTTAATTCATATATATGAATATAAAAATGTAAAAATGCAAATAAGGGAAAACATGCTATTTGTCTTTCTAAAATGGAATCTATTTGGTAAACATGATAATTTCAAGTTTCAGCACTAGTTCCCAAAACTGGGGCAAGTAGTACAGAACTTTAATTCTGTATCTAACACTTGTGAGGACATTATTGCTATTGAGTTATTTTATCAATGTTAATTGTAGATTGTTTTCATATAGCAACTACCATGTTGTTTTATCATTTCAAAAACATTCTTGAATTGTCACTAGACAAAAAGTTAATACTGTTTTTTACTATAAATTTCAAATTTCAAACACCTAGGTAGTACCTATGCTTTTCCCATTGGTACTCCCCTTTGTTAATATACAAAGAAATTTATATTTACTTTTTGTAATATTTCAATTTAAGTGATGTCTTGAGAAATCCACACATTTCAGAAGGTTTTATTAATTTTTTTCTTTAAATTCTTAAACATTTAATATATATTCATTATATATGTTATATATGTATTATATTTTGGTCATGTCCATACCCAGTTCCTCTAACTCAACCCCCCATGTCAATGTATCTTCCATTT
The DNA here is from genome assembly GCF_008632895.1 of Mastomys coucha. Classification (NCBI taxonomy): domain Eukaryota; kingdom Metazoa; phylum Chordata; class Mammalia; order Rodentia; family Muridae; genus Mastomys; species Mastomys coucha. The sequence continues at coordinate 112,500,332 of NC_045030.1, forward strand.
TTCTCCCTTGTTTTTTTTCAGTTTTATAACCCACTAAGGTTGATTAATTTCACCTATCTGTTGAGTTCAATTTCTCAGAAGTATGTAATGCATTCTGATTAGTCTTATATGTCTGTACTTTTATCACCCTCCCAAACCTCTTTCATACAAATCTCTTTTCTATGTTCTTTATGTTCTTTTTTGTTCAGTTTGCTTTGTAAACTATTCATGGAATCAAGATGATGTGTGAGACCATGCCTTTGGAACTATCCATCAGAGCCTGGTGAACATATCAATTGCTACATAAAAATCTAAATAATAATGATGTTGTTTAACAAAATCCTAGTGGAAAGTTGAAATAAAAAATAAATCATCCTCATGCAATATAATTTAAAGTTATATTATTTTTGATAATTGCATATCTAGACTTTGTTGTCAATAAATAGTTTTGCTTTTGTATGTCTGTATGTTCAGTTAAACACTGTAATTAAATTGTGTACTATATATATTGAAATCATATTAGCTGATATATTTTAGACAACGTTCTTTAGCACTGTTTGGCATGATAGCATACACAGGAAAATATTCACATAGTTTGCAGTAAAAATGCTTCAGTGATGTAAGGTGATAGAGCATAAGTTAGTGATGTCACAAACAATTTATATGAACTACACATTTTATTTGCTTTACTTTAGTGGTAGTTGTACATTCAAAAACCTCTACTGTTAGCAAAAATTTTAGAAACACTGCATTTACTTATTTGACTCTATATTAAATTATAATCTGCAGTTTAAGTATCTAGGCTCTATATTGTGGGCCCATGTCTCACTACTGCTGATGCTTAGGCTGCACAACATGTTAGTTAAAAGGAGGCATATGTAGTCATGAGATTTTATTAGAGAAAAGAGAAAAGAGGCCAGCCAGGACTGTGG
>NC_045030.1:112501252-112530729 GCF_008632895.1 Mastomys coucha
GAGAGAAAGGAGAGGAGGGGAGGAGGGGAGGAGGGGAGAGGAAAAGAGGGCAAGAAGAGAGCAAGAGAGGAAGAGAGCAAGAATGAGAAGAGAGCAAGAGAGCAAGAGAGGGAGGAGGAGGGCAAACTGCCCCTTATATTGTTAGATCGGGCTATCTGGCTGCAGTCAGATTACTGGGGGTAGGGTCTGGCTAGAATGCTGGGAGCTTGGGGTATTGTCTAGGTGACAGAACACACATCTCTTGCAGAGGCGGCTGTTGGGGGTTTGGGACTGAAACAGGAGCCAGGGACCCAGGAGTCATGGCCTAACCTCTTCTCTCCCTTGCAAGCAGTAATTATTGCCCACCAGATCACCGGGGTTCCAGACTTATACTTGACTGGGCCCAGGTTGCCTGAACAGACCACTGCCCCACACTACATCATAATTGGTTTCTGAGGAGTTTTTTCCTAATATACATAAAAATAAATTAAACTAATGCGTATGATATATTGATGTGTCATCATTATTCCTACTGCCTTTAGAAAAGGCTGTTGAGCAGATGTGTGACCATCATTCTCCCATGTTCAGTGGATTCTTCTTTATGGTAGACATATAAGTTTGACTAATGAAAATAGTTAATTTTAAAAATTCTAACTGTTAGCATGTATCTTACTTGAGTATCATCAGTGCTGCGTTTAAGAATGTGGTCTATACTGACATGCAAGTGTGGGTTGATACCCATGGGGACTCCCACCTGCTCAGAGGAGGAGATGGGGGGGATGGGAAAAAGGATTGTAGGAAGAGGTAGCCAGGAGGAGGCAGTGAGTAGGATGTAAAGTGAATAATTATAAAATTAAATAAGTTAATTTTATTAAATTTAATTTTAATTAAAAACTAAAGAGAAAATGTGGTCTATATATATGCAATGAACCTAGTACTCGGTCTGAAGTTAATAAATACTTGCACCCCAATAGATAAATGTGAAAGGTTCTAGCATTTAGAGAACTTTATGCATTTTACCAAGGTATCCCTGGGCTATCCATTAACTTTTTTCTTCACACTGAGTAATACCATGTAGTTTCTCTGAAGTGGTATACTATATTAATGTTTGTGAATTGATTTTTGTGAATTATATATTCATAGATTGATTTCAAGATTTAGATTCATCATGGATTCCCTAGATATTCTATATTCTGTGAACTTGGCTGTTCAAATTTTGAATTTTTTTATATTATAGTTGTCTTTTATAAGTGCAAACTGATCTTCCCAAGAACATCCTCAGTGTTCTTAGTAATATTAAGACACACAAAGGTTGTGACTTTAAAGAAAACGTAAGAACTGAAATATGATAACTGAGTTGATGTAGGAGGAGGAGTTATGACCTATAAAGCTTGAAGCATACCCATAAAGATTGATAAAATAACCCATAAAGTGTTATTCATAGAAGTATTTTTATTAAAGTCAATAGTTTAAATGAAACTCTCATAACTGGTTAAAAATAAAGGCAGAGGGGGATTTAAGTTTGTTTAGAGGGAAAAACAGAAAAGTAGAAAGATAGCATCAGCTCAAAGTTATATATATTTGGTCCTTAAGGTTAGAGTTAGAACTTATAATAGGTTTTCTTCTAAAGAAATATGAATCTCACACTACGATTTGTGAATTACAGGAACTTTTTTCAGTGACTGAACTATTAATTATTTCTTGGCTTGCTTACCAAAATGAATGCAGCCTGATTCTTATTCCTTACTAATTAAATTAGAAACACTTTAAATTAATTTTTTATGAAATATTTATACAAAATTTATATTATTTATATATTTATACTATATATTTTGATTTGTACAATTTGCCATATAACAATAAACAAGTTATTCCACTTCTATTCACCATAACTCAATCTGTTTTAATTTATTACACTCGTGTTGAATTGTGATTTAATCGTATTAGTAAGGAATTATGCATTAAAATATAAACTGCAGATGGTAAATGGTCCCAGTATAGTAGTTAAAAAAAAATCAACAGTGTTCTGGGAATATCATTGGATAATCACTGTAGGAACCACTAGTATGGCCACTGGCTCTCTGTATGAAAAATTAAGTATAAAAACAAAATATTGGGGCCTGGAGGGATGGCTCAGCAGTTAAGAGCATTGACTGCTCTTCGGAAGGTCCTGAGTTCAAATCCCAGCAACCACATGGTGGCTCATAACCATCTATAATGAGATCTGATGCCATCTACTGGGTGTCTGAAGACAGCTACAGTGTACTTACATATATAAAATAAATAAATCTTTTTAAAAAAACAAAATATTGGCACTTGGTGTAGGAAACATTTATTTCATTAGTGAATTACACTTTTGGCTTTTAAAATACTTAAGGAATTTGATAAGATACAACTTTTCACACATTGTGTCCACATGCATGTATGTGTATGTTACCAGAATTGGATATAGTAATCCAGTACTATAAGGCACTTGCTCACAGCTGCCTTATTTGTAAGAGGATTTCATGGACTTTAGGAAAGTTCACTGTTTATGTCAGCCTCAACTTTCTTTGAATGAGTTTTGTGCAGAGTATAAAGTTAATTTCAACAAAATTTATAAATTTCAGACTTATAGTGTTATAAATTTCAGACTTATCATAGTTTACATTTTGCAGTGAGTACATGAGGAGTAATGCTGGTAAGAAGAGTTTTCTGAGAAAAGCCTTAAAGAAAAGAAAACAGGGCACAGAAAAACAGAAGCAAACCTTTTTGCTTAAGGTTACTTCATTCTTTTCTGCAGTTGAAACATTTTCTGATTAAATTTTATAAAAGATAATGCAATTATATTTCTAAGGAAAAGATGAGGCTACATGCAGGCTACATGCCCATTGAGCCCAGTTCCCCCTTTCTAATGCATTTTCACAGAAGGTCTCCTTGTCTAAATTAAATTGTTGTGCTTTTCTAGATAGGTCACAAACAGTTGGAAATGCCTTCTCTCCAAGACCTTCATAATATCCTAATGTGTATCTTACATGGCTTACAAAAATTAATAAAGAAACTCCCAGAAACACCTTAAGACTAAGCTGCATCTAAATCATTTTTACTGAGTCAAAATGTTTGTTTCTCCAAATCCTCAAAGTTTGCATTAAACGGCATCTATGAAAAATATATACCTCATTATAAAAATAGACTATAACTGCCCTTCTAACTCCTAGAGTTCTTCTCTCTGCCAAGAAATAATCAGTGGATTTTGAGTACATTTCCATAGCCAGAAAATCTGTTCCCATAGAAGATTGAACAAAGAAATAAAAGCACTCATTTTCTTATGCAGATTCTAAAGTAAACCTACGTGCTTTAATGTGAGTACTTTTGTTTTCTCAGGAGGAATGTAAAATACTTTGAAATATTATAGTCATATTTCTTAATCAAATTCAAATGCTTCAAGTATAGGCATTTTCTAAAAAGTAAGTAAGAATGATGTATTAAAGGAAACTAAAGAATCAAGGTCGTAGATGAAAGTGGTTGTTTTGTTTATTTTATTTTATATTGTACATATGTATTGTTTTGGAATCAATATTTTTCTGGTTATACTCCCATAGAGTTTTCTTATAACTACAAACATCTTTGGGAATATGTTGTAAAAAAAATTACACATATATCACTTAGAGGAAGAGTTAAGGAACCATAAGGAGGGAAATTTTCATTGGTTTAATGAAATATTGTCAAGGAAAATCACCATTATGAACAACATTGGGGCAGAATTGATACTTTTGGACTGTCATGTTAAAAGAAAAACCCATGTTTTATTTAGAAAACTGGAAAATGTGTCAGTTGTATGATTGCCAAGTTAGCAGAAGCAGGAGGATGCTGCTCAAGTTGAAAAGAAATTTCTAGACACAGATCCATATCATGATCTTTCGGATTCTATACTCAACATGAATACTTAGGTATTACATGGTCAGAATTTTAAATTTGAAGTGTATAAAATCACAAAAGCAATAGATCATTTATTAAACAAAGGAAAATAAAACACTGTCTAACCTGTTATTTTAGTGTCAGAGTAAAGATGGTAAGATTGGAAAGAATTATTTTTCATTTTTTATGATGCTAGACATGCTTCCAAAATTTATTGGAGTTATTAGAGTATGTATTATTTTTGAACAATTTAACCTACAAAGTTTTTTCATAGCCATTCTGCCTTCAACAAGCGTAAGGAAACACTTCCTATTATTGCTTTATAAGTATACTATGATAGAAGGTTTTTCATTACTAATATATAAATAAGATAGTAAATATTGACTATTTTAAATCATGTTAACAATTAAAAAAATAGGCTTAAATGTGGCAAGTTTTCTTAAAATACTGAGTCTAATGTGTTATCCTCTGCTGCAACCCCAAACTTTCAGTGTCACTAAATTTATATGACTTCCAAGAGAACTTAGCTAAAGACTTTTGGTGCATTTTAATTTGTGTTATGGCTGAGAAACAAAATGTCATAAATCCAGACAATCCGGGGAAATCAATAGAAATTAGAATAGAAACAGAAAATCAGATTGAAGGTGTCATCTCTATCATAGGATTAGTGTGCAGAAGTTGAATTGCTGAAGAGTTGGGTCCAATTAATACTGACTTTGAAGGAAAACTTACAACATTCTTGTGTGATTCTCACTGTAAATAATGAAAAGGAGAAAGTTATAGAATAAATTACATCTCTGACTTGTAGGCCCCTTGCCTTTCTCTGGAGAAATATACAAATAGTTTGACACGTAAAGTTTTGAAGGTTCCTTTGTTAAGTTCTTGTGTATTGTATATCACATGTAACACTTACCTGGGAGCAACATCAGTTTATCTTTTTCAATTATAAAATTCATTGCTATTGTTACTTGCTATATATGCTACCAAACCCACAATTAGTTAAAAACTGTTAATACCCTTCCCCAAATTACATTTTTAGCCTACACATAAAATGCCCTGTGTTCTAAAGTCTGTTTTGCCTAATCCAATGTCTTTTGATGTTTTCTGAGTTTGTATTCTTTTTCTTTCCACCAAGTTACTTTCATTTCCTTGTGACAAATGTCACTTATAAGACTTCTCATGTAAATTAAGCATACTGATAAATTAATAAATATTTAATTTCATATACTTCAGTAATATGCTTAATGTTTCTGGAGGGGAGGAATGGAGGGAGGGATGGAAGAAGGTAGTGAAGGAGAAATAGACACACAGAGGGGGGTTGGGTGGGAAGGAGAACTCACAGGTATTTAAGTTCAAAGGCATTTTTACCTCCATAACTATCTTTATAATATAGTCAGGGAAATATTTCTCTTTTTTTCCATGCAAAGTGTTCCTGATTAGCTCTTCTTTTAGATGGCATCATCTATTCTTCATCTTACTTTCTGTAGTACTTTTGGTAGTTACAGATAACTGACTATAGACAACTGACTAGATGGAAGTACTGCCCTCATAGGAGAAACAAGAAGTTCCAGGATGTTTTGATAAAATATATCAAGGGAATACTTTAAAGTAAATCAGGGAATTGTTGAGACAGAAAGCAGAATCTAGATGGTAGGAGATCAAGAACCACCTCAGGAATACATAGATGTGAAGCTGTAACCAGTGATAACACTGTATTGTAGTTTAAATAATTCCATGTTGAAAGTATTGCTTTTATATCACATGCTTAAGAACAAGCTAAGATATAAGAAAGTATTCATTTTAAGTATACTTCTTAAATCTTAAGAAGTAACAGTGCTGATATTTTATTGTCAAATATTCATTTTCTTCCAGAAATTTATTATATTGAGAATAGACATATAATAGGAGCATTGACTTGATATGTGATGGTTCATAAGAATAAACATTAAAGAAATGAGTACTGGTTCTACAGTTTACATGTGCTTTAGTTTTTATGTCGTATGTAATAGCGTAGTATGACTAGAAATTATAAAACTTTTTTTGATTATAAGTCTGACTTTCAATAAAAAATACAAATAATAGATAAGAAGAAAACAACAAAAGGAAAGGACTTCTGTAGTTCATTCAGCAGTGCTTCAAGGTATAGTGTTGTCCAAATGTACTAATGTTAAAATTAATTGTACATATTTATTGAAGGATATATTATTTTATTTCAACCATTATAAATACTGAATGAGCAAGTTTATTTATCTAGTTTGCAACCTTCCTTGCATTCTAAAACTAGCACTGTACTTTAACGGCAAAAACATATCATTGTCTCACTGAATCAGAATTACCTATTTGCAAGTGATCTATTTTTGCACGTCATCTTTGTTGTACCAAATTTAATTAGCCATAAAAGAACATATTTTTATATACAACAACCAGGTAACAGAGAAGAACTTTAAAGTTTCCAGTTATGTTTATACAAGAACTAAGTGTAGCATACAAAAAATGACAAAGTAAAAGTAACACACTCCAAACCACATAGAATGAAGGAAGCATTTTTTACATGTGTATCACTTTGTTGATCTTTTGAAAATTTATAGTCTCTGAGTACCAAGGTCTAAATCTTCAAATCTTAAAAGTCATAGGGGCAGCATGAACTAATCTTCATCCCCCACCTATCTTCTTACAGCAGCACTAATGGAAATGTATTTTGTTTAATGACTCTGAAATCCTGTTTGTAATTAGATGTGGGAATTGGTCTTACTTTGTAACAGATGATACTGGAATAATAATATGAGAGATGCTACACTGAGACCACTATCTTCCTAAATCTATATCATTTTTCATTTTATTGACAGGAGATGTGTGCAAAGAACAAAGAAATTGATTTTTTTTTAAAAAAAAGGGAAATAGGATCTAATAAAAAGAACCACCAATCCAAATATTTTAGCATTGCTTCCAATATATTACAGTAGTAAAAGAAAGACCATGAATCTTGTTTTTTAATCTTAGGAAACAAGGATTTTAATTTTGTTTCTTTATTATGATAATGATCTTCGAATGTTATTGCAAAGACTAGGTTGAGAAGTTTAATTAAGTGACAGAGATCATATCATTAAAAGATATTAGTATGAGTATACAAAATAATTAATACTGCCTTTTAAAGAAGTACTTTCTGTTTAAAGAGTGTACAAGTTAAGCGCAACAGCTGTTCAGTATAACATGTTTCATATTCTTCATTATTGATACTATTATATCAGTAGTATCACACATTATTCTTGTAAACTGGATACTGACAAACTCTAGAGGCCACAAAGAGTGCAGTTTAAAGAACATATGAATCTCATAGATGAATTTTACTCTCTGTTTCAAACACATGTGTTGCTACCTTCAACAGTAGAACTGGTGTTTTCATGTTTGGACAGTCCCCGTGGGGAGATTATGATAATATGTACTCAATAGTATTTCATTTTAAGTTAATTCATGTTTTAATTTAATGTGTTTGGGTGTTGTGCTTGAGTATATGACTATGCACCATGTATATGTCTAGTACCCATTGAAGCTAGAAGATAGCATCACATTTCCTGGAACTGACCATTGTGAGAATCCATATGTGTGCTGTGTATTGAACCTGGATACTCTGGAAGATCAGGGGGTATTCCTTCCAGCTTAGTATTTGAGTTTTAATGCATTATTTCATTTTCTAAGCAACAGGATTAGCAAGACTTAGTATATAGAAGACTTGGCCAAAGAGAAAAATAATTTGTTGTTCATTTACTTGGTGTTTCACGTTTGTTCACTACTTTGATTTCCAAGCAGTTGTTTCAAACATGTTCATGTCCTTTCATTAAGATCCTGGTATGGTAAGTAGAGCAAGTACTAATATGATGTACTTTGGGTAGCAGGAAAAATAGCAGAAAAATTTAAGCAATTGAAGTTGTAGAAAACAGTGAGTACATAGTCAAGTGCATGACTTTTTACTACAAAGCCCACATACTTACATGATAACTTAAAACTCTTCGAGAAGAAATTAAATTGAGAATATATGAATACATGGTTCTATCAATATGTATTTGGATATATTTCAAACAACTGATTTCACTAAAGGGTAAAATATTTTCATATACTATTGATAGATTTCATAGCAAGTATCAGAGATAATGGAGGAAAGTAATATTGGGTACAATGTCAATAAGTATAAGGCCAGAAGGAATTGGAATAAATTCAAATGATATCCCCTTTCCCAGTTTCCCCTTCTGAAAAATAAACCCTGTTCCCTCCCCCATCCCCCTACTCACCAACCCACCCTCTCCTGCTCGCTATCCCTGGCATTCCCCAACACTGGAGCATAGAACCTTCACACGGCCAAGGGCTTCTCCTCACATTGATGACAAACTAGGCCATCCTCTGCTATACATATGCTGCTGGAGCCATGAGTCCCTCCATGTGTACTCTTTGGTTGGTGGTTTAGTCCCAGGGAGCTCTAGTTAGTTCATATTGTTGTTCCTCCTAAGGGGCTGCAAACCCTTCAGTTCCTTGGGTCCTTTCTCTAACTCCTTCATTGGGGACCCTGTACTCAGTCCAATGGATGGCTGTGAGCCTCTATTTCTGTATTAGTTGGGTACTGTCAGAGCCTCTCAGGAGACAGCTATATCAGGCTCCTGTCAGCCAGCACTTGCTGTCATCCACAGTAGTGTCTATGTTTGGAGATTGAATATGGGAAGGATTCCCAGGTAGAGCAGTCTCTGAATTGTCTTTCCTTTAGTATCTGCTCCATAGTTTGTCTCTACAACTCCTTCCATGGGTATTTTGTTTCCCCTTTTAAGAAGGAATGAAATATCCACACTTTGGCCTTCCTTCTTCTTCAGTTTCTTGTGGTTTGTGTATTGTATCTTGGGTATTCTGAGCTTCTGGGCTAATATCCACTTATCAGTGAGTACATACCATGTGTGTTCTTTTGTGATTGGGTTACCTCACTCAGGATTATATCCTCCAGATCCATCTATTTGCCCAAGAATTTCATAAATTCATTGTTTTTAATAGCGGAGTAATACTCCATTGTGTGGATGTACCACATTTTCTGTATCCGTTCTCTGTTGAGGGACATCTGGGTTGTTTCCAGGTTCTGGCTATTATAAACAAGGCTGCTATGAACATGGTGGAGCATGTGTCCTTATTACATGTTGGAGCATCTTCTGGGTATATATGCCCAGGAGTGGTGTAGCTGGGTCCTCTAGTAGTACTATGTCCAATTTAGTGCCAAACTTTTCTGCAAACTTTACCAGCTTGCAATCCCACCAACAATGAAGGAGTGTTCTTTCTCCACAACCTTGATGACATCTGCTGTCACCTGAGTTTTTGATCTTAGCCTTTCTGACTGGTGTGAGGTGGAATCTCATGGTTGTTTTGATTTGCATTTCCCTGATAACTAAGGATGTTGGACATTTCTTTTGGTGCTTTTCAGCCATTCGGTATTCATCAGTTGAGAATTCTTTCTTTAGCTCTGTACCCCATTTTTAATAGGGTTATTTGGTTCTCTGGAGTCTAACTTCTTGATTTCCTTGCATATATTGGATATTAGCCCTCTATCAGATATAGAATTGGTAAAGATCTTTTCCCAATTTGTTGGTTGCCATTTTGTCCTATTGACAGTGTCCTTTGTCTTACAGAAGCCTGACAATTTTATGAGGTTCCATTTGTCGATTCTTGATCTTAGAACATAAGCTATTTGTGTTCTGTTCAGGAAAATTTCCCTTGTGCTCACGTGCTCAGGGCTCTTCCCCACTCTCCTTTCTATTAGTTTCAGTATATATGGTTTTATGTGGAGGACCTTGATGCACTTGGACTTGAGCTTTGTACAAGGAGATAGGAATGGATGGATTTGCATTCTTCTACGTTCTAACCGCCAGTTGCGCAAGCACCATTTGTTGAAAATGCAGTCCTTTTTTTCCACTGGATAGTTTTAACTCTTTTGTCAAAGATCAAATATATGTGGGTTCATTTCTGGGTCTTCAATTCTATTCCATTGATCTACGTGCCTGTTACTGTACCAATACCATGCACTTTTTATCACAGTTGCTCTGTAGTACAGTTTCAGATCAGGGATTGTGATTCCATGAGATTCTTTGATTGTTGGGAATATATTTTGCTATCCTAGGTTTTTTGTTGTTCCAGATTAATTTGCAATTTGCTCTTTCCAAGTCCGTGAATAACTGAGTTGGAATTTTGATGCAAATTGCATTGAATCTGTAGATTGTTTTTGGCAAGATGGCCATTTTTACTTTATTAATCCTGTCAATCCCTGAGGATGCGAGTTCTCTCCATTTTCTGAGATCTTCTTCCATATGTTTCTTCAAAGACTTGAAGTTTTTGTCATACAGATCTTTCACTTGCTTACTTAGAGTCACACCAAGGTACTTTATAATTTTTGTGACTATTATGAAGGGTGTTGTTTCCCTAATTTCTTTCTTAGCCTGTTTATCCTCTGTGTAGAGGAAGGCCTCTGATTTGCTTGAGTTAATTTTATAGCCATCTACTTTGCTGAAGTTGTTTATCAGGTTTAAGAGTTCTCTGGTGAACTTTTTGGAGTCACTTAAGTATACTATCATACCATCAGCAAATAGTGATAATTTGACTTCTTCCTTTTCAATTTGTATCGCTTTGATCATCTTTTGATGACATCACAGGCACTGAAACTAAGTTTACAGTAGTGGGCATGATTATACTCTTGCTGAGGGTTCTTAAGTATCATTAAAGAGCCTTCAGTTACTACTGGGCTATGCATGCCACTAATGTCTCAAGAGGCTTAGTGTGCATAACTGGTAGTTCATAGGCATCATAGCTGGACACTACAGTTGATGGCCTCCCTCCTTTGGAAGCTCAATGTGCCTTGAGGACTGTGAAAGATAGTACTCAGAGAGGAGGCATTTGTGTTATTTGCAGGTTAGGGGCTCCTGATTCCCTATTTCTACAGTGGATAGTGTCTTCAACATTAAGGGCTTACCTTCAAACAGTGAGGACAAACAAGTGCAATAGCAATAGGATATATGTTTTGGGAGTCTTATGGACATCCCTAACCAACAAACAGCTCAAAAGAGGGCTTTTTACACCTGATGTTGCTGTTTTTGGTAGGTAGTCTTTGATTCTTTAGGAAAGCACCACCAGCCCATATGAGAAAAGTTCATTAAAGGTATGTATGTGTATTTTTAAACAGAATTATATAATCTATAATTTTTAAGTTAAATAGTTACTATGAATATTGTTTATGATATTTTAAATGTTGAAATTTTTATGCCTAGAGGAAAACTGAGGACCCTGAAGAATCTAACCCAGTTCATTGTTCATATTTTCCTTTAGGTTCCACATCCATCCAGGAAAGGCCTAAACTTCTCTATCTTTTTCATTTATGTGTAGGAAAATGTTTCAGAGATAACATCGCCTCTAAAAGCTAGCAGCAAGACTTTGACTTGTGTGATTTTCATGGTCTTTTAGTTTTAAAATGGCAATAGGAACTTTCCTCCCAGGTGAAATATACTATTGTACTATAAGTAACATGTGTAACTTAATAATTCTTAGTTATTTATAACATGAAGGGATAAGGTAAAGATGTTATAGCTATCAAAGTCACATTAGATCAGAGTCAGTGCTGTGGACCAATTTGGTACAGATAGAATTGTTGGTGAGATTAATAATGGAACAAATTATTTTAATGAGATATTTTACAATCTAAATACTTTATGTACATTAGCTTTTATTTGAATTGTTTATCTTGATGAAACAAGTGAATCGTATTTGCAGTAGTAAGAGAACTCTGTATTTTATAACTTCTGCATGAGTATTAAATGAACTAAGTCAAAGGGGGAAGATATTTTCTACTACTACTGTATTCATCAGTCCTCTTTTTTGTATAGGATATATTCTTTTCTGTTAGGACTTTGTATATCCCACATTAGCCTTTCCTGTTACAATCTATGTAGCACACCATGAAAACAATTCCAGTTAGTACATGTGAAGTTATCTTAGTTCACCAAAGTGAACACTAAAGTATTATAAAGCCAGTACTTGTACATGATTTCTTTTTCTATATAGCTCACTAGAGCTTTCAAGCCTTTCTAAAACCCTCAGCTTTTCTGTATATTTTATCATTTTCTAATCCCCAAATGTACTATGGGTATATTTTGCCTGTATACAAAAAGGGTATCATTTATTAATCTATACCAGTAGTCAATTTAAAGTTAAATTTTATTATTTTAAATTGGAGCTTCTCTGAAAAGAAATGTCTGTCTCCCATATAGCCATAGTCTCTCATTTAAAATTTTTGGAAGTCACAGTTCATTGGAATTGACTTGCCACTGGGTCTAAAAAGAATGCAGTGATTAGACTTTGGGATACAGTGCATGTTTAAATATTCTACCACCAGAGAAATCTGTTCAGGCTCTAGAGTCAAGTTTGATGAATCCTGAATTTTTAATACTATATACATACTACAGCTGATTTTGAGTCTTTACTGTTGAATGGCTAAAAGAAAAGAACAGAATCATACTTAAATTTAATTGTGGCCCATTAAGCTATTGAATTCATTGCATATAAGTAACATCATTATGAATACAAATTTCTTGGGTATCTGTCTTTTTTTCTGGCATATAAATGATTTATTGCACTAATTAAAATCAGTTACCCTTCTGGATTTTGTCTAATATATTTGAGAACTGATAAAGTCAGAATTGGTATTTTAAAAGGAAATGCCAGGTATTTCAGGTTAGTTTTGTGCTCTCAGGAATACACATCTGGACACATAATTATTTTCTTAGTCTTTGCTTATAAGATGTTTTGTCTTACATTTTTCTAATACTTACAAAAATGAAATAATCTAATTTATAGACATAAAAGAGATAGCCAAAGGCTATTATGTGTATATGCCCTTAAATTACCTTCAATATATTTGAAAGAAAATAATATGTAACATATGTATACTGTAGAGCATAGTATAAACACTAATAACTCAGCACACAATTAAAAACAAAAATATTTTCAAAGCTTGTGTTTACTTACATTTGTATTCCCTTTGCCATCTGTCTGCCTCTCTGTCAGAGGTAAACAGCCTGCAGAGTTTTGCGTTTTATCATATCATTTATCAGTTTACACTGCTTGATTTAAGAAACTATGCATAGTTTCAAAAATGTTCAGAATCACTGAATGTCAGAAGTATAAGTCATCATTTAGTTCATCTAGCTAAATTCCAACATGACACATGAAAAGAAACTGAAGCCCACAAGAGACAGAATGAGTAAGTTAATCATCATTTGAGACATTGACAAATTACCAATATCTCATGATTCTACGATTCTTGGAGTGATATTGCTGCATAATGATAAGATTTACATGTCTAAAATATAAAGGTGATATAGTTTTGAGTTAGAAATCTTTATTATTAAAAACTTTAAAAATATATATCAAGTATTTATATCTGTATAATAATTTAAAAAATCTAATTATCAAATCTGTATGTGATATATATTAGTCTCTCAATTGTTGCAGAAATCCTAAGCTAAGATCTCATTAAAAAGTAGCAAACTTAAAAACATAATTATTTTCAAAGTATATCATATCAATGAGAATTATTTTCTGTAGAGATATCATTTAATAAAATAATATGGTAAGCTATTGAATTAATATGATAAGTACAGTATTGTGTAAATGAGTATTTGTGTCTGTGTATGTAATATTTCATTACTATTAATTTTTAAAGCAATACTTAAAAACATAGTGTGTTATTGCTTTAGTTTGAAAGTTATGCTATGTCCATATACAATCAATAATCCAGGACATATTTCTAACAGCTTGCTATTGCCATACACAATAAATTGGCTACTGGCTTATTTAAGAGTAATTGTGGGTAAAAGGACAAGGATTCAGGTGAATGATATGTTTGTCCTTCTTAAACAAATGCATGTTTTTCAAGTTATTTGTCAATTGCAATTTTTAAACATCAAATTCATTGCTTTCCCATTAAGGAAATCAAAGGAATGTGAAATTATTTGCTAACGGGATATTCAATCTTTGACCTATATATTCATAGTTTCATAGTTTCTTTGCAGTTTAAATGTACTAATTTGTATCAATAGAAAAATAAACTTTAAAAAACAGATTTATGGAAGGGAGACTGGGAAGGGGGATGGCATTTGAAATGTAAACAAAATGATTAATAAATAAAATATTAATAGAATCTATTTGTACTAAAAAGAAAAAAGAAAAAGAAGCTGCAAAATATAGATTTTTGTTGTCTAACAGAAAATTCTAAGATGATAGGAATGTTTCTTCATGACATTCAAAATAGTAGTCACTGGCCACATATGTCTATTTAGCAATTTCAATATGGCTAGTATAATTGGAAAAGTGAATTTGTAATTTCATTCAATTGAAATTTAAATAGTCACACATGTCTCATTACTACCGTATTGCACAGTTCAGATAAAATACTATTAAAATGTTAATTTGGTAATTTTCAAGAAATAAAAGCACAATCATAAAGTCATTGTAGTGGGCATGTTTGCCTAAGTTGATAAGCATTTGTAATTAGCTTACTGTTTGTTTTGAACTTTAGTTTTAGTTTGCATACTTACGTGAGTAAAAAATCAAAATGGGAAAAAAAATTATTTGTCTTCTTGTCATGCCAATGTTCAGAGAGTGACTAACGACACTCCTCACTCAACAGAGCAGTTACATATTCTAAATGCACTTAAAAACTTACATTGACTCACAAGGATTTAGTGAAGGACACACACATAACACTCATCTGAACAACTTGCAAATGGTTAAATAGAGAAAAAACTGCCAATTGGAGATACTGAACCTAAAAACATTTTAAGTCTTAAAATCATTAAGAAATGTAAGGTTAGAAAAGCAATCTTAGATTTAAGTTATTTGCTGGTTAAACATAGTAGAAAATAAACATTTACTGATGTGCTACTTCCTTTAAGGAAGCATAATAATAATGGTGAGTTTAGTATGAATCTGAATATTTTCTTTAAAATACTGACTTTGCCTATCTTAAAAGATAAACAAGAGCTTGTTTATAAATATGAGCCTATCTATTAATTATAAGCTATATAAAGGACTTGGGTTTGCAGAGTTAAAATAAATGGTTCTTTTCATTGAGTGGGATTCTTTTTTGCTAATCATGTAAGAAGGAAAACATTGCCCATCCTTCCTGGACACTGAGCCACAATTAAGGTTAAAAATAGATTTTGGCTCCTCAGCATGCTCATACTGAAAACAGAGCCTGCCATTAACTGAAAATGCAGCAATGGGCTTGGGGTTGAGGGCTAAGGATAGAATTATTCCTGAATTAGAGCAGGTGCTACAATCCTGTACCATAAGGACTGTTAGGAAAGTATAGGGAAAGAATCACTTTACCAAAAAAGTACATCAGTTATCAGAAATGAAAAGTGAATTCTCAAGTTTTACAAAGTACTAGAGCTTTGGGAAGTGTGTATTTGTCATTATAGTTAATTTGCACATATCTCACTGAAGAAAAGGCCAGGGGAGCTAGGCCGAGAACACAGCTGTACAGGCAGCTCAACTAATTGCCTCTCCATCCTCAACCTCATTTATCTTCATTTCTTCCCAATTATACCAAATTATCAATAGTCTCTGTTGCATCAGAGTCTTAATCCCCTTTATTCAGACAGCATTAGATAGTGGCAGATGAATTCTTGGAGGGAGTCAGGGTAAACAGCCATGAAATGCCACCTCTGGCAGATGGCATTGCTCACAAGAAATGTGACAAAACATTTGGAATTTGTAACTGGGCATTGGTATGAGGAAGCAAGCTGTTAAAATTTTTTTAAAGATAATCAAGGTGGTACATGGTAAAAGTGTAGCCCATGGTTTAAAGAAAATAAGCAAAGTTACAGCTGTTCATATCAATGCAAAAATTAATACATTTTTATTTGATATATTCTCAATGATCACTGTAGCATGCAATCTTTCAGGCCATTGTATTTTATGATAATAAGTAATCTATTTCCATTTGAAGCTAGGTACATAGTTTTTTGGTCAGAGTCAAAATATTATTATTTTTCTCTCTAATAAATGCCAGAATGTACAATATTTTTCTTTCTTTGCCAAATTGGAAGTATATCAAAATTAGAAAACAAACCAAATAGCAAAAGAAAAACATATTAGTGATGAAACATAATTTGAAGATACTTTAAAATACTAAGTTTTTCTCAGTAGAAACAGGCAGAACAATTCTTCGTTTTGTACAATTTTGTAATATATCAACAATAAAATATATTTTAGTTGATTAAAAATTTGATGATTTTTTTCAGAAATGACTTAAGTATACTATTATTTAATTTTGCTTCCATAGGCATATGGTCTGTAGCTGTGTTCATGTAAGTACAATATATTGAATAAATAAGAACAACTTTTTAAAAATCACACAAAATAAAAAGGAAGACAGCTTAGTGTATTTTATTTATCAAATGAATAATTTTTTGAATGAGCTAGTGGCTTTACATTTTGCAATTTCTGTAGTAGAGAAAACTCTGCTTTGAAGGTTGTATATATGTACTTAGTGCTAAATCCAGTTGCATTCTTTCACATTAGATGGTTCTGCTCAGTGACAGGGAAGGGAAAGGAAGACACGTTGTAGATTTGTATGTTCCCTTGGCACATGAGAGTCCAAGTTTCATTTCCTTCTTGGGTTATACCTGGGTAACTTTGTCTTATATCATTATCCATCTTCTATAATCATACCTAAGTTACACCCTAGAATATTCTTTCCTAACTTTCCAGAATAATTTTGAAAAATTGATACTTTTCTTTATACAAAATATGCTTAGATTTATGTTTATAGAATGTAGGAAATATGTATGAATTCAATCCACAGTCAATAATGGAAAATAATACTTTTTTATCTTTTGTTCAATATTTACATTTAAGACTCTTTAATTGAAACTAGTAAATTATTTACTCTTAGGAAACAAAATTTAGCAAATTTCTGTCAATGTGTAAATATGAATTTTCCTCAAACATATCTATGAAAAGTCCATCCCTTCTTCCTATCTAAATCATTTAAGAACAATACACTCTGAAACATTTTGTAATAGTTGGTAGGAATTTTTGGGGGGATAAAACATTTATAGAACATATTTACATCTTCTAAACCATTTAACCATATAATTATCAGTAGGCACTCTCAAATCCATTGTGACAAGAATACTTTTTTAACTATGACTGACTGATGGACATATTGGGAATTGCTGACTTAATGGCCATATTTTGAATCTTTGGCAAGGCTTCACTGTAATTACATCTTCTGAATCAACTGATAAATTGTTGGTAGTAGCCCTGTAAAGTCATAGCTGATATTCTTAATTTTCAGTGCTTTCACATATTTGACTATATAATTTTCTTTAAGACTAATATGTTAACATACATATATGGCCATTTAAGTAAAAGTATAAAATAAAATAAAAAATTTCTTATGTGAATTACTTATTTAATTCTTGGTATCTCTAGTAGCCTCAATCTTGTGCAAATCTTGTTGATATACTATTAGGATTAATAATGGAACCAACTTGATCTGTCTTTTATGTTTTAAAGTATTTGCCTCTTATCTACCCTAGTTGTTGCTTTATATGTTTTATATGCTCTATCTTATTTAATTGTTAAAATAATAACAGGATAGGTAAGCTGTCTTTACATGTGTAAGATAAGGTTCAGAGGAATTAATGTAGTTTCTAAAGCCCATAGATAATAAACAGATAGGCTAACATCTAGCTTCAGGCCTGTTACTATACTTCTAGCTACTTTTCATTATGCTGTTGTAACTGAGGAAATTATAGTCATACCACATGTTTTATCTAACTTTATGTGCTACTTGGTCTTGTAGACTAGCTTATTAACAAATGATAGTCTAGTACTGTTACCCTAACTCCACTATTTAAAGACTAGTCTATAGGTAGGAAACTCAAAAAAAAGTTACCGTCTGGGCAATAATTATTTCTCAGCATTTGCTGTAAAAGTTCAAATGGATTCATGTGGGTGTTGATACTACACTTTATGATTCCATTCAATTATATTCCCAACTATAAAAGGTTATTATTCTGATCCAAAACTATCATGCTTTTAAGGAAGATATTAATGTATATGCATGATGAATGATTAGGACACAGAAAGACAAAAAAAGTGAATTATTGGGCCCTATTCTGTGCAACCAGTCTTGTCGTTTGCTACTTACTCTACTCATGTGCTTAAAAAACATGGCCTAGTTCATTAATTAACATAGTAATAGAAGCCATTAAGTTGTATTACTGATATATTTATATATCAAAAATCTAGTAAAATGAAAAATTGAGGGAGGTAAAAAATATCCAAGTAATGCATTTTGTAGAATTTCAGATGGGGGGTGCAAAAATTTTAAGTTCATGCTATATATTATATTTTTAAATTCAAGATAACTTTGGAAACCTCACACACCATATCATTTGAATAGCTTTTACTGAACTTCTAATCTTGGATTGTTTTCTTTTATCTGAGCCTGTGCTATATTATCGCAAGAGAAAATTTAATAGAAAAAAATTAAATAAATTTCTTATCAATTTTGCACTATAAAGGATTATAGTTGCATAAAGTAAATGAAAGACTAGACTGCCAAGGCCAGAGAGAACTTTCAGTTACCTTCAGGGTATTGCTAACAGAACTGAAAGACAACCAGTTGCTATATTACTTAAAATCAAAATAGATGCTGTAATATTTTGTTCAACCTTCACAGGCCAACTTTTGTATTTTAGGTATGCATACCATATTTTATGATCAGAATTTTAGCATATAAATCACAAGCATGTTTGTCACAGCTTATAAATTCGAGGAAATAACTCTAGCATAAATCTTCAGTTTGTATTATCTACACTTGATGTTCAATATTTCAGAAATATCACAAAAGGAAAAAAGATATATGGTGGTATTATATGATTATCTACTGTACAAATGGCTATATAATATGCTTGTCTTAAAGAGACCACTTCCTATTAAAGATGACAAAAGGAATTGAAATTCAGATAAGAAAATGCTGTTGCTGCTTAGAACTTTTATTACTTTTCAAACATCTTTCAATATGTAATAGTTACGGTAGCAAGAAAGGGATTCCGTTTTTCAAAAGTATGGTATATTATAGAAATATTCACTATTAGTACAAGAGTATAGTTTATGTAAACTTAAAGGCATTTAAAAACTAATTCTACTCCAGTAAACACTTTAGAAGACATGTGTAAATAAAGTAAGTAAAGTACATTAGGTTCAAAAAGAGCATTTATCAAAAAGATATATTTATCATTTGCAGTTTCAAAATAGCAACAAAACCTGTTCTTTTTAAATTTGTAGTGAATAATTAATTTTAAGTATAACCATCACATTATGCGAGATGGCAAGCATCTTTCTAACCTTGTCACCACATTCTGCAGGTCATATAGAAGGTAACTGTGCCTCCGTTACATGTGATTTTATAACCTACATATCTAATATTTTTGAAACTCAATAATTGAATATTAAGGTTTTAGTCACGGTGCCTCATATGGTACACAGGGAATATTTGCATCTTGCAGCATTTTAATTTAGAAACAAACGCATTGGGATTTGGGGATTTACACTTATTCAGTAAAGTATATCAGCATAATTCTTAGAATGATGCCTGCATCAAGTACAATGTTTTATAGTAAGCCCTGGCTGAATAATATTTTTAATAGTACATATACTTTTAAGCAAGGACTTCCTATTTGTTCCAGGAACAAACTTCCTCATCAAATAGGTTTTGAATCTTATAGACCTCATTCTATATTTTTTCAAAAGAAATTGGGGGGATTTTTATTTAATTAATATCTGACAATTCTTACAGTATCTTTCGGGTGCATACAAGTCCCTCAACTTCTCCCAGGTATATTTCCACCTCCACACCTTACCAATTTTTTTTTAACTCAAATCCAAATACTGTTCAAATACTGCTGGTATAGTGCTAGCCTGTGGAACATGGCTCAGAGTGACCATGTGATCAGAGATCCATCTTTAAGGAAGCCTGACTCTTCTTTTCCAGAAGCTATGACTTGCAAACAACTCCTGAATTATTCATAGAACTCTATGCCTACTTCCCCACCCCATGATTGGATTTTACCTGGCTTGAGTTTGTAGAGGTCTTGTATATGTTACTGTGAGTTCATATATGAAAATATTCATTTGTATTTGGAAACACCATTTCATTATAGTCGTCCATCATATCTGGCTCCTAAAATCATCTCTGCTCTTTTTCTGCAATGATCATTGGGACTTGGAAGGAAGGGGAATGATACAGATATTCCCTTTAGTGCTGAGTACCCACCAACTCTTTGCTTTCTTCTGACTGACTAGGGTCTCTACTAATCCTAATCTACTGAAAAAAAAAGAACTTTTTCCAATTAATAAATAAAAATTCAGCAATCTATGTGTATCATAATGGGTTCTTAGGAGTTGGTTTAATGTGATATCCATTTAGAAGAAGAATGATAGTAGACTCTCCCTTACTAGAATGTTTTTCTAGTCAAACATTCTTGGCCTTAATAATTATAGCAGGTATAGTTTCCGTCTTGATGAGTAGACCACAAATTCAACAGACTGTTTACTTCCATAACAATCAGGTTATTATTGCACTGTTTGGCATATTTTGCCAAGTCAGTCTTCTACTTTAGTCTTTAGGTACAGTGCATAGTACCTTCCAGCACTATGGTAGCTACTCAATAGGGATGAAACTTCCAGGCTAGTAGCAACTTGATTTTTCATGTTTTAGGATTCAAATATGTAGTATCCTTTCCATAAGCATCTGTTACTCAAGTTCTGGAGCGCAACTGAGAGTAATTGCAAATACTGTTTGATGTTTCTATGAGATCTTGCTGACCAACAACTCCTAAAATATTACCTGCTCCTGCCATTAGTATTTTTTTACTTTTTAGCCTGTGGTCTATAGTGGTGGAACACACACCTCCTCACCACATTCTAGGGCAACTTCCTTTAAACTTGTTTTTATTTTTGCATTTTCCTGGTTGCTAAGATTATTTAACATTTTAAAATGTATTTCTCAGCAGTTTGTTTTTCCATATTTTGATAACTCTCTATTTAGCTCATTGTCCATTTTTAAAAATTGAGTTGTTTGCTTTCTTGATGATAGGGTTATTATTATTATTTTGCAATTTCTTTGTATATGTGACTGAAAATTACATTTTCCCATTCAATAGGCTTCTTCTTCAAATGAATGATGACATTATGCCTATAACAGAGGGTTTTTTTTGGGGGGGAGGGTCATTCAAATCCTGGGGTTTTTGTTTTGTTTTGTTTTATTAGGGAAAAATAATTTTGCATGCTTTGTTTTCCTTTCATTTTATTTTTAATTTTCTGCTATATTTAATCAGTGTGATTTAAATAAAAACAATCTGCTTTTGGGTAATCTTGTTTTTTAAATTGTTTTTAAATTAGAGATTATAATATAATTACATAAATTTTCCTTTCCTCTTACTCCCTGCAAATTCTCCTATATACCTCCTTGCTCTCTTTAAAATTCATGGCCTCATTTTTTCTCTAGTAGTATTATATGTGAATATATATACATATACATGTATATTCTTAAATACATATATAAATACAACCTATTCAATCTATACAATGTTACTTGATTCAGAATTGACCATTTGGTAATGGAGAATAAATTGGTGTGCTCTTTTTTGGGACAGACTATTTCTCCAACTCCAGCATTATTGCCTATTGTTATTTCTCTAGGGCTGAGCCCTCAGGAGCTTTTCTCTGTCTGCATTAGCATGCCTATTGTTGTCGATCTTATTTAAGTCATGTTTAGGCAGCCATGTTTATGAAAGTTCATGAGTATAGTTTCTGACGTCTCGAGGAAACACAATTTCTCATTAACCTGTCTATTTTCCTGGTGGTTACAATCTTTCTACTGCCTCTTTTGCAATGATCATGAAAACTTAGTTCTGGGGGCTCTGTTGTAGAAGCATAAACTCTGCTTCAATTGTTGTTTTCTGTAGTTCTCTCATCTGTTGCAAAGTAAGTGTTGTTTTGGTTTTTTTGCTTGTGTTTGTTTTTGGATTGGAGTGAGGACTAACTTATCTGTGCGCATGGGGACATATATTTTGAGTGTAGTCAAATAGTTAGGGGCAATCCTAACTTAATAAAGTGACTGTTGTAGTTTCTTGTCCAAGATCCATGACTTCACTAGCTGTGATAGTTGAGTACATTGTTACTACCAGTCCTGGAGTTCCTCTTGTTGATTGGATCTTAAATCAAATTAGACATTGATTTGTCTTATTTTTTCAGTTGTTGGTTTCAATGACTAGACTTCTAGCATCCTATTCAGAAAATCCTTTCCTCTGCCATTGTGTTCATCTGTATTCCTTATTTTCCCTTGTCAGCTTCAAAGTATAAAGTCTTATGTTGTGATCCTTGATGCATTTGGAGTTGACTTTTCTGCAGGGTAAGCTGTAAGGGTCTAGTTTTATTATTTTACATGTTGTCATCCACTTTGACCAGGACTGTTGGTTGAAGAAAATGTCTTTTCTCTAGTGTGTAGCTTTGACCTTTGTCAAAATATACAGGTCTGTAAGTACGTGTTCTTATAGCCATGTCCTCTATTTTATCCCATCTATGAAAGTATCTTTTATGCCAGTACTATGTTGATATTATTAGTGTAGCTCTGCAGTATAATGTAAACTCAGGAATGACAGTCTTGCCAATAATTCTTATTGTTTAAGGCTTTTGCAGTCTCGCTTGTTTGTTTTTTTGTATGTATCCATATGAACTTTAAGAGTTTTCAATTTTTGTGAAGATTGTTTTTGTTGAGATGTTAAAGGAGATTGTGTTGGCTCTGTAGATTGCTCTTGAGAGGATAATCAATTTAACAACATTAACCCAGCTATTCTGGAAACGTGAGGTCCCTTTCCATATTCTAATATCATCATTAATTCTGTTCTTTAATATCTTAAAGTTTTTATTACAATATCGTTCATTTCCTCTGTTAGATTTATTTCAAGGTTCTTTTGAAGCTATTGTGGCTAGGACTGTTTCCCTGATTTTTTCTCTGTATGTTTGTTGTTAGTGTATAGGAAGACTACTGATTTTTGCATGCTAATTTTGAACTTTGCTACTTTGCTGAATATGATTATCAGCTGTAGTTTTTGGTAGAATCTTTAGTGCCTTTCTTGTATAGAATCATACCATTTTCAAATAGTGATATTTTCACTTATTTTTCTCCTCTTTAACACTTTCACTTAACTTATTTTTCTGGCTAAGACATCAAACACTGTGTTGAATAAGAATGGTGAAAGTAGGCATCCTAGTTTTTTGTTTGAGTTTAGTCAACTGCTTTGATGTTCTTTCTGTTTAGGATATTGACTGTGGGCTTTCTGTATAATTGCTTTTGTTATTTTAAGTTATATCCCTCATATCTTTGTACTTTGGGCTAGTGAGATTGCTCAGCAGGTAAAGCAACTTGTTGCCAAACTTGAATTCAATATCTAGAACCATATGTTCTATGCTAGAAGGAGAGAACTGATCTTTACTACTTCATTTTCTGACTTCTAAAATTGGTTGTGGCATGACCTCTCTCCTCTAAAAGATTAAATAAGATGTAAATGTCAACTTGAAAGCTTTAAAGGGTATGACTATGTGTTGGGAATGATGGGGTTGGAAGAATGCCCAAAGTGTGGTTGAAGTAGATGGATCTACATTTTATTCATGTATGGAAATGTGATGGACAATAGTAATATAAATAGGTATAAATACCCTTTGCATTTCTAAAATGCCACACACCTACTAAAAAAAGGCCCTATACTTTAAACGCCTCCTTCTGTTCATTAGTATTTTGTAAGAGAAAACAGCAAAGTAAGTGACCTTCTGGGAACTCTAACATTTTAAAATAAGTTTTAATGAACGTATGAAATTTGTAAACTTAAGGTTCCAACTAACGAAATAAAAATTTGTCAGTCTACTCTAAAATTTATATCTTCACAGTTCATCACTTTATCATTTAGACTGATTCTAAGGATGTGTATTTCTGCTAAATATCAGCTTATCAAAATTCATGTTTAAAGTAGGTATCTCCTGGTAAGATAATGATTGAACTAGCCAATCAACTGAAGTGTTAATATGTTAATTATTTTGTCACATATAGTTTATCATCATTTTAATTTTAAAAAATATTAAAATCACAACTCTCAAATGAGATAGTTTTTAAATAGACCCTTTAAAGTGGAGGCTATGTAAAGTTAAAAGAAGGCCATGGGTGAGTCATAAAGTCTATCTCTTCTGACTGGAGCCCATACATAAAAAATTAACACAAACATCAGTGTCATGGGTAAGCTGATACAGGAACATGAAACTGTCAACATAAAGGAAGAAGGCAGCCATCTACAAAGAGGTAGCTAGAGAAACCAAACATAACAAAACCACAGCTGAGGAAATATTTTGTTGCTTATAAAATCATGTCTATGCTATCTAGCTAGGGAAGCCCCAACAAACTATTATTTAAATGAATAAGTAGGCCTAATATTAAAGGGTCAAACAGGTGGATCAATAGCTATATAGTGACTGAACATAGATTATATTAATACAATTTAAAATATTTTAAGGAAACTAGATATTGTTACATTTTGACAGAGATGTGGCTAACACAAAGTTTAAGACCACCAAACACTTTTGACTGAGTCTCAATCTAATCTGTGTTTATTTGAAAAATGAAAAGAGTTTCTGTTCAGATGTCATTGTGTCCAAACACATAATTCACACATAGAGACTACCCAGTTTTCCCCAATCACCTACTTCATAGCCATTGTCTCTGTACAGATTGAGAAAGTTCATATCATAGAGGATAGAAAGAGCTACAATCCAAACTATGATTATCATGGTAGTTAATAAACATGAAATTTGTTAGAAAAAAATAAAGGTTCATTCAGTGTTCTCATAAAAGCAAATACAAATGTAACACACATTTAATGAAACCTTAAAATATTTTTATTCAAGTTCATGTAGTATAGATGATGTGCAAAAGAGTAGCTGGGGAAACAGGAGATAGAGGGTGTGGAACAGTCAGAGGGTGGATTGGGAGCAGAATAAAATCTGGAGTGTAAAAAAGATTCAATAAAATTTAAAAAAATTAAAAAAAGAAAAATAGTAGCTGAATTCCAGATTTGCTAGTTAATGTTTGATATAGGCTACATGGTTGTTAATTCACAAAATAAATATTGACAATTTTTGATCCTAGGATTGGTGTGTGTTTTAGCTGCTGTAACAGCAATACCACATTAATACCACGTGGTACAATTTAGTGTCTTCTAAATTTATATTTTTTTGGTTTTCTCCTAGGACTATACAGTCTCAGGTCCTTGCCACTTTAGGTGTGCCAGGCATGGGTTTCATCTTGTGGAATATATCTTAAATCTAATTATGGATTAATTGGTTATGCTCATAAAGTTTGTGCCACTATTGCAGTCTCATATTTTGAAGGCAAGTCACTGTTGTGAGCTGGATGGTTTGTACCTATGTTGATTAATACCTCTTTCCTTTGATAACATGTTATCATGATATTGACCATGAGTGATAGTTGTAGGGGTAAAGCCCCCAGTTTGGTAAAGCTCAAATTCTCATGTTCAATAAAGTATGGAAGTGTTATCTTTTGTAATAGGGCCTTACATCAGTTTGTAAAGAGCCACCAATACACAGAACCATTTCTTGAAGATTTTTCTATATAGTATATGCTTTTTGCTTCAATGTCAAATATCAGAATGCTGCATTTTTGAGTATTCATCTTTGGTTCATCTGTTTTATTTTATTAGTCTATTTGTCTCTTTTTCTGCCAAAATAATATTGCTTTTCTTACAATATTTCTATAAAATATCTTGAAGTATGAAATATCTGCCCTTCCCATCTTCTTTGTATTCAGTATTGCTTTAGCTATCCTGGTCTTTTCTAGTTTTAAATGAGTTTTTGCTTCTTCTAACTTTGTCTTTTCTAGGTCTTATGAATTTTAGGATGGTTTTATTCTATTCCTGCAAAGAATATCTTGGGTATTTTGATTGGGATTGCATTTAATCAATAAATTGATTTTGATAGGATGGTCATTTTCACAATGTTAGTTTTACCAACCCAAGAACATGTCTTTCCATCTTATAGTACCTTTCTTTAGAGACTTGAAGTTTTCACTGAATAAGTTTTCTCTGTCCTTTATGTTTATTTCAACATATTTTATTTTCTTTGATGCCATTATAAATTGGTAGGCACACATGATCTTTTAATAGTTTCTTTGTTTTATGTTTTGTATTGTTCTGTTTTGTTGTATTATAGAAAGGGTATCAATTTTTAAAGTTGATTTTGTTCTTCTCCACTCTACTAAAATTAGTGTTTCCAAAATTTTAGTAGAGGGAATTTTGGGATCCCTTTTATATAATATGTCATCTGCAAATAGAGGTAATTTGACTCTTTCTTTTCCTATATATATCCCAAGAATTTTCTTAACTTACCTTCTTATTCCAGCTGTTGCTACCAGCCCTATATTGAAAAGGAGCAGAGAGAGTAGGTAGCCCTTTTTTGATCCTTATTTTAATTGGTAGGATTGCTTTAAGGTTTCTCAATGTAAGATAATGTTAGATGTAGGTTTGTTATATATAGCCTTGAATATATTTAGGCATACTGCTTCTAATTGTACCATATCTATGTCATGTTAGATTTTGTCAAAGGGTTTTAATGTTACTTACTGAGATAGTCACGTGATTTTTATCTTTAAGTCCATTTATTATAGTTAGTAACTTATATATATTGAATTAATACTGTGTTTCTGGAATAAAACCAACTAGATCATCATTGATCATCATGTTTTTTATTAGGTTTAAGAGTATTTTATTGAAAATTTTACATCTTTGTTCTCCAGAATTATTGGTCTACAGTGTTAGTATTTTGTTGTGTCTTTATCTGGAATGAGCATTAGAGTAATACTGGCTTCATAGAATGAGTTTTTGAGGGGTTCTTCCTTTTCTAGTTTTTGAATGGTTTAAGAAAGAAATTTAGTTTTTTGAATACCTGAATGGATTCTGCAGTTAATTCATCTAGAAGTGGACTATTCAGTCAGAAGGCTTTGCATTATTTTATGAGCATCATCTTTGTTATGGATCTGTTTGGGTTGTTAATGTCTTCTTGGTTTAACTTTGGTAGTTTAGTTGAATCAAGAAAGTCATCCATTTCTACTAGCTCTGCTTAATGTATGACAGGTATTTAAAGTATTCTTTTGCAACATTCTATATTTCTTTGGTGTGTATTATAATATTTGTCAGATTATGTCTGATTTTGTTGAGTCGTCTCTTTTATCTTTTCTTTTCTTTTTGTTTTGTTTTGAGACATTACTTTATTTTTTAACCATTTTATAAGCCAAGGGTAGAAAATACCAAAGATCTGAGTTAGTGGTAGCTAGCTGCCTTTTCTGGAAATCCAGTAGGTGGATTGTCAAGAAAATGTCATGGGGCTGCACATCTGGAAAAGTCATTCCCCAAAATGTCCTGGATTTGAATTTAGGTCCATGTGAAAGAAGAGGAGGATTTTAGTCATGCAGTGATGAAATCAATAATTACAACCATACATCCCAGTTTACATCACCTTCTTTCTTCTGTTTTTGTATTAATTTTTTAAAATAACTATTTGTTTTATTTATTTACATTCTGGACACTGCCTCCTTCCTGGTTTCCCCCTCCCACACACAGTTCCTCATCACATTCCTCCTCCCCCTTGCCTCCCAGACAAGGTGATCCCCTCCCCCATCAAACATTCCCCTTCCTTGGGACCTCAAGTCTCTGGAGGATTAGGCACATCTTCCCCCAGAGAGGCCAGACCAGGCGGTCCTCTGCTATATATGTGCAGGGGTGAGGAGGGTTGCCTTGGACCAGCCAATGTATGCTGCCTGGTTGGTGGCTCAGTCTCTGAGAGTTCCCAGGGGTATGAATTATTTGAGACTGCTGGTCTTCCTATGGTGCCACTCTCTTTTTTAGCTTTTCCATCCTTCCCCTAACTCAATCATAGGGGCCGCGGACTTCAGTCCAATAGTTGTGTTTAAGTATCTGCATCTGTCTCAGTTGCTGGCAAGGACTCTCAGAGGACAGTCATCCTAGGCTTCTGTCTGCAAGCACAACATAGAATCAGTAGTAGTGTCAGACATTGGTACGCCCCCTCCATGATATGGATCCCAATTTGGGCCTGTCACTGGATCACCTTTCCTTCAGTCTCTTTTTCCATTTTTGTCCCTGCAGGTCTTTTAGGTAGGAACAATTCTGGGTCAGATATTTTGATGGTGGGTTGGAAATATTGTCCCTCCACGTGGAGCCCTTTCGATCTACTGGAGGTAATCTCTTCACTTTCTCTTTTCCTACTGTTGGGCATCTTAGCTAGGTCTACCCCTGCTTTTACCTGGGAGTCTCTCATAAGGTCTCTGGGAATTTCTAGAGGGTTCCCCACCCATAGAAGCTGCATATTTCCATTAATTTCTTTATTTCGGTTAATTGGGCTAAGGGTCTGGTGACCTTGTTAGAGTTTCTATTTCATTAATTTCTGCTTAGATTTTTATTATTTATTTCTGTTTAATAGCTTTGTTTTGTCTCCTACCCCAAATTCTTGAGTTGTAACATTAAGTCATGTATTTGTGCTCTTTCTGAATATTATGTGAGCACTTAAGGGGTGAATATTTTCCTTTAGAATTGTTTTTTGTTTGTTTGTTCCAGAGGTTTTTGTTTCATTTTGAATTGGTGCTTTTTAAATGTTTAGTTCTTGGAATACTTTATTGATTTCTTATTTTCTATTCTACTTAACTTCTAATATTCTCAGTAGAGTTTATTTATTGTTAACTTTATATTTTATTGCATAATGATCACATAGGAATCATGGAATTTTTCAATATCTGTGTATTTGTTAAGGCTAACTTTGCATGGCCCATTTTAGAGACATGTCCATACGCTGCTGTGTAGATTATATATTCTTTGACATTTGGATGGTATATTGTTGAGTTATTATCAAAAGATTTTTGTAGATTCCATACATTTTGATATTTTTCTAGGCCAGTTCTTTTTGTTGTGATTTATTTCTCACTAAATTATAGCTTTATATTTTTCTTTCTAGGGTCTCTTTCATTTGAACATTTGCTTCTATTATTGTTCCTAGCATTTATTTTTGTTGGCTATAAAGCTTTTTAGGCTGTTTGGATCATGGAAAGTTTTTATTTCACCTTTGGTAGATACTTTTGCTAGGTACAGTAGAATAGGTTGTAAATCAGGTTTTTTAGAACTTGGAGTAGGCTCTAAGTTTTAGAATTTGTTCCAGGCTCTTTGGACTTTTCAGAGTTTCTGCTGAGAAATAAGGTTGATGGGTTTACCTTAATATATGATTTGTGTCTAGTCTCTTTCCACTTTCAATATTTTTATTTGTTCTACATATTTAGTGGTATGACTCTGATATCTCATGAAGTTTATCTTTTTGGTCTTATCTATTTGAGTGTCTGTGTGTTTTTTAAATCTGCATGGTTAGGTCTTTTTTTTTTTAGT
>NC_045030.1:112530739-112537226 GCF_008632895.1 Mastomys coucha
AAACACTTTCTTAATTAAGGGTACATGGGTGAGGACCCATTCCCTTGTGCATTGTTCCATCCCTGGGCTTGTGGTCCTAGGTTCTATAAGAAAGCAGGACAAACAAGCCAGTAAAGAGTACCCCTTCCTGGATTTCACATCAGCTCCTGCCTCCAGGTTCTTGCCCTGTTTGGATTACTGCCCTGATTTCTGTCAATGAAGAACAGTGATATAGACTTATATGCCAAAGAAACCCTTTCTTCCCAAACTTTCTTTCTGTTTATGGCATTTATGGCAGCAATAGAAACCCAAACTATGATAGGTGGTATCTCACATTGCTTGCATATTTCTATTTTGAGCTTTAAAAAAATATTACTTCTATTTTTTTTGATTATAGTAAAATTTCATTGTTTTTCTCTTTCCTTCTTCTAAACTCTCCCACATATCCCTCCTTGCTGTTTCAATTATTCATTACTTGTTATGTGTGTGTCTGTGTATGTCTATGTGTGTGTGTGTGTCTGTATGTGTATCTGTGTCTATATACCTACACATATATGCATATATGTATAACGATATATATTATTAAGTACACAAATACAACAGGTTCAGTCTATATAATGTTTCTTGTATATAGGTTTTCAAGGTTCAACATTTATTCTTTCCTGAGCGAGACTATTTTTCCCACTCTTAGCATTCTATAGTTGCCCATAGCATTTACAGGAACAAGCTCACAGGTATTTTCCCCATCTACTTTAGCATGCCGGTTGATGTCCTTGTTCAGCTCATGTTTAGGCAGTTAGTCCTGCTGGTGATACTTTATGGATGTCACTTCTGATATTACTAGAAACATAATCTCAAAGCAAACTCTCTAATATTTGGCTCTTACAACATTTCTTCTCCTTATTCGACAGTGTTACCTGACCCTTAAGTTTAAGAGTTATGTTGTAGATGTTTTAGTTGGTACCTGGCTCCCCAACTGCATTTTGATTCGTTGCATTCTATAAATGTTCTCCTTCTGTTACAAAGAAAAGTTTCTTTGATAAAAAGTGAAAGCTGGACAAATAAGTTATGTGTGTGTATGTGTATCTGTATGTGTATCTGTGGGTATAAGGACAAATAATTTAAATGTAGTTAGCAATTATGCTGGTTTAATATAGTAGTAGTTATAGGTTGTCCTTTACAATGTATAACTTCACAAGCTCTGGGGAGTTGGCTAGATTTTCAGTAACAGTCCAGAATTTCCTCTTGTTGTGTGGGTTTTTGTTGGGGATTAGTTCTAATGCTTTGATTTAATAGGGAATCTGTGTTTCTAAATGCTGAAGGTCCTTGTCCCCAGTTGTTTTTTGATCAATCAATAAAGAGACAATGGCCAATGGCTGGGCAAAAGAGGACTAGAAAGGACCTTTAGATTTGCAAGGGCTAGGACAGAGGGGAGGAGGAAAAGGAGGATCACCATGATGTGGTAAGAGACAGATTAGATTTAGAGCTGCATGAGAGAGCTAAGGAGCAATGTAAGAATTCTTATAAGAGGTCATTGGGCCTGGGGTAGCAGGCAGAAGATTAGAACTACCCAGCCTTTGAGCTAACCATGATGGCATTTCAAAAATAATGGATGGGTGGCTGCAAGTACTCCACCCATGGGGAGAACAAAGTAATGTAGCTAAAACTCACCACTACAGGTCTTAAGTTCAAATAGAGAACTATTTCTTCTTACCCAAGTATGTATTCCACTACAATACCCTTAGGGATATTGAGCCCTACTGATCATTGTTGTGGTTTATAGACATGAAAGCTTAGGTATGACTTTTGCTTGCTTCCATAATTTGGAAGTTTGAATAACCATTTATGGTTTTATAAAAGCTTATCCTAAGGGAGAAAGAAGTCTTTGAGGTCTGACAGCTGAAGTACCCCTATTGCTTGTATCAAGAGATCATGGTGTCTTTACAATAGGGATTAACTTTCCACTTCTGGGAGACAACCAAAAGCAATAACACTAGCCTGTAATGTTTTGGGAATCTCTTGGCCAAATAACAACAGCTTGAAACAGGGCTTTTCATGCCTGGTATTGGATTTTTATTAAATGATTTTTTGTTGTTTTGTTTTGTTTTTGTTTTTGAAAGGAATATTATCAGCCTAAGAAATTTTCATTTGAACTATATATGTTTATTTATACACATACTTAGATATATTATAGTTTATTTTAGGTAGATACTTAATCCTGTGATTCCTTTTGAATTTTTCAGATGTCCTCATTTTTACCATCTTCTATCCTCCTGTATTTATCTCCCTCCTCTTACAAGATTAGAATATCCTACTTTTCCAATTCCCCCAATCAGATAATCTATACCATACTATTCCCATCTCCATTCCCCACCTACTCAACAGCCCAGCACTGCTCCTTTTACTTTCTTGTTTTTTTGCCATTTTCCCATATGTACTCACTTCTGAAGATTTGGAGACTGGAGCCTCATATAAGAGAGAACATTCAACCTTTCTCTTCCTAGGTCTTGGTTTCCTCACTCAAGTGATCTATCCTCCTCTTTTAATTTTTTAAAATTTTCTTTGCTTATTTCATATAAATTTTCTATTTTATGTTTGGGTCCTATTACCCTACCTTCTGCTTGATTCATTCTACTTGTAAAGCTTTCTCCTGAATTTCCTAACTTGGATATGGAGTTTTTTATTTCAGTCTCCACTCCAGGTTATGTTATCTTTGATATTTTGATATCTTTATGGAATTATTTGCAAATCCCAATTTACCTTTACTTTTCATTCAAGTGTGGATTTTTATTTTCTTGGATAATACTATAGCATTCATTGTTATGCTAATGAAGTTAAATGAAATGTTTCTTTATGTCTTCTTATAATTCCTGATTTTTTTATTATGTTTATGTTTATTTTTTAAAAAATATTATATGTTCTGGCCTTCATTTAGGTAGTTTCCACTACAGAACACTTCCAGAATACTAGTAAGTTTTGTGGGAGACATTCTGTTTTGGTGAAGGTTTTCTTGTTGCCATGATTTTTGTTTTTGCTGGTGGTAGTTATATTGTTGTGGTCCCTGTGTTTATTTTTCTGATTTTACCTAGGCATGTGAACTTGTTTCTTCAGTTGTGTGTATGATACAATAATGTGCCCTTCCTTAGATGGGACTGGGGCAAGAAATGTGTCACCTGAGATTGGTTAGGTTAAGTTGATGGGTATGTTAAGCTGTGCATAGAGAGTTCACAAATGAAGATGTTCAAAGGCCATTTGTCAGGATCTAGGCTTGTGATTTTGCATATACCATGTGTTGGAAAATGCAAAGACAGAAGGAAGAAGCTACTTACCCAGGGAAGGTAGCTCACATGAGGGGATTATGCAGGCTACAGGTCTGGAATGAGGCTTGTGGGTTTTCAAATTGCAAAGATTTAGAGAGAAAGGGAGAGAAAAAGGAAGAGATGACTTACCCAAGAAAGGTAGCTCCTAAGCAAATAGTGTTTGTTGGCTCTCATGGGTCTGAAAGTAGGATTGTGGGTTTGTAGATCAATAAACCATTTCTAAGAAATACTATTTATTACAGTTCTACAATGGAAATTTTAAGACATTTTCATGGAAAAGCTATCAACTGAAATCATTTCATTTCAATTTTTTTTTTTTTTAGGTGGAAGTGAATCCTCCTGGGATAAAGATAAGATACAATGTCCACTTGCTGCTCCTGGACCTCAACATGGAATTGCTCATGCAGCACTTGCTGGCCAGCCAGGCCTTGGAGGTGCTCCTACCCTTAATCCACTTCAGCAGAATCACCTGCTAAGCAATCGTATGTATACTATGGTAACAAAATTGAATGTATTAAAAATACAAGGCAAGAACTTGTAGCTGTCTTGGGATGGCAAATTTTATTCTATTTCTCTTCAACAAGATATAAACAGTTCAAAACCATGGGAAGAAATAGTGACTTCTTTGGAAATATGGAATTTATATCATATAGGTAACTTGGAAGGCAAAGTATATTAGTATGTGTGAGGTTGTTAAACAGAATATTTGCAAGGATTATGTTGACTTGGATATCAAATTCCATTTTTTACAAAATTATGAAATTGTGTTGCATTGGAGAAGTCATCAAGAGGGTACAAGTCTCAATTTCCATTACCTATAAGGAAGCAGTTAAAATAGACCAATTTCAGGTTATTATGAGTGCTACAAATTGATATAGGTAAAGATATTAATAAATAATTACATAGAATAATTGTTATGTAAATTATAACAATTAATAGTGCTTTGGATATGAATATAGATAATTTGTACAAGTTTCTATTTAGGTAATCTCTACAAGGAATTAAAATACACTTAAATCTTTCTGCTACAAAATAGATCTTTCATTAATTTACTTAGGTAAAAATACTGCATTTCTTGTAAGCAAGAGTTCCTGGAAAAGAGATCCATTATTTCTTTTCCTAGGAGTTTTATTCCCCCATTGAAAGCTGGGGTTGAAGCAATAGAAGAATTCCGAAAGAGGTACCCTTCATAATATCACATCACCAGAATAAGGACTTTGTATAATAGAAGTTTGTTATAGCCGAAAAGAACCAAAAGCTTCAGGTACCACGTATTTTGAATTTCCAAGAGAGAAAACTAAAATCTGGGGTTCAGAGGCAACAACATTGAAGGAAACAAGAGGAAAATTGAATACCATATATTACACACTTAATTTAGTCTAACTCAAATCTTGTTCAACCTAAAACATTTCCCTTAAGACATGGTGTTTTCAGTCATTATACACCTGATAAATCATATGGAACATTCAACCAGCAATCAGAAGCACATCTCATGAAAAGATGATTCAAATACTTCCTAAGGATTGATACAATGTCTCATGAGTTCTTGAGAACATATGTCTATATCCTTAGATCGCATGGCATACCTGAGCACAGTAGTAGGTCTATAATCTGTGCACTCCATGGGATGGGGCCAGAAGAACTTGGATCCCTGAAACTCTTCTGAAGCCAGATAATAGAATAAGTGAGCTCTCAATTCATTAAAATAGTCATTCTTCAAAAACTGAGGTGAAGAGATATTGAAGAAGTCAGTATATTTTTCCCTCTGACCTGAAATATACATATATAAGCACATCTGTACATACATACACAGAAAATAAGATTAAGTGTAGTCTAAAGAGACAAAGAACACCAGCACTGATTCAAATATACCAGCTATTTTAGAATTATCTACTGACTATTTAAAATGTCAGATGAATTTGCTCAAGTAATGGAAATGTGGCACAACATATAAAAATACAGATGATGTAAACAGAGATTAAAAATTGAAAAGGAGTAAATGGATACATTAGAAAAGAAAAAGGTCCCTGTTACATTATTATGAATAACTTTTATTGAATAATGTGTAATGTGTGAACCTGAAATTAGTCAACAGAAATTTCCCAATAAAAGAAGATCCTATGTCAATACTTTTCAAATTATTCTACAAAAGAGACAGAATATTGCCCAATGTGTTTTATGAGGCCCCGACAGTGATACTCAAAGCACATAAAGACCAATCAAAGAGAAAATCATAGCCCAATCTTTCTTATGAACAAAGATACAAAATTCCCAATGAAATAGGTACAAACCAAACCCAAGAAGGCATATAAAAGATAATTCATTATGATCACAAAGGCTTCATCCCAGAGGCAAATAAATGCAATAAACCATAAAAACAAACTGAAAGACAAAACCACGTGTATATCTTATTATTTGCATAAAAAGCCTTTGACAAAATCCACCACCCATCATGTAAAAAGTCTGGGAGAGATTAGGAATATAAGGGACATCCGTGGAGATAATAAAGGCCATATATAGCAAGCTCAGAGACAATATTATCTTCAATGGAGAGAAACTTCAAATAAATTTCAGTTAAGTTAGGAACAAGACAAGGCTGTTCACTTTCTCCTTATCTATTTAATATAGTACTTGAAGGCTCAGCTAAAGCAATAGGACAACTAAAAGAGACTAAGGTGATATGAATTGGAAAGGAAGAAGTCAAAATATCATTATTTGCAGATGATATGGAGTATACTTAAGTGACCCCTAAAATTCTACCAGGAGCTGCCTACAACTGATAAACACCTCCAGTGAAGTGGCTGGATACATGATTAATTTTTAAAAAGCCAGTAGCCTTCCTTTTTTCAAATGACAAATGAACTGAGCAACAAATAATAGAAACAGCAACCTTCACAATAACTTCAAATAATATAAAAAATCTTGTGGTAACTTGTTTGAAAGAAATGTCTAGTCTTTGAAGAATTAGCTTGAAGAAGATATCAGAAGATTGAAAGAGTTTCCATGCTCATGGATTGGTAGGATTAACATAAAAAGTAGCCATCCTAGCAAAATCAATCTTCATATTAGATGAAAACCCAAACAACCCAACAGAATTCCTTGTAGATATTGAAACAATAATATTTAGCTTCCTATGCAAATATATATGCACAATAAGGATGGCTCCAATAATCCTAAATAACAAATAC
>NC_045030.1:112537441-112540542 GCF_008632895.1 Mastomys coucha
AAAAAGACTTTCTGAACAGAACACCATTAACAAGGCACTGTGATTAACAATTAACAAATGGGACCTCATGAAGTTGACAAATGACATTATCATTCAAACAAAGTGTCAGTCTACAGTCTATTTTATTACCAACTCCAAATTTGATAGAGAGCTAATATCCAAAATATAGAAAGAACTCAAATAAAACAACTAAGAAAATTGAAACTGGGGTACAGATCTAAGCAGAAAATTCTCCAAAGAAGAAAGGTGAATAACTGTAGGATAATTATAGAATCAGCATCAGCCACAAAGGACTCACTAGTTCTGAAAGCATCATTTGGTGACAAGAGAAAATCAGAATTGAGTTACATCTAATTGAGTTGTTGGTGAAAGGGTTCCATAAGAATCTCCAATCAAGGATGTTTACAAGACCATAGATTGTTCTCTGTCAATTAATGGCAAAGCCCTATTATTGAAGAAAACAAACAACTTAATGAACATGGAGAAGTTGAGCTTGTGCCTACATAGAGCCTTTATACCTATGTGCTTATATCTTTGGTATAAGAGGTACTCTATGAGTTACCAAAGGAGACACTTAAACATCAGTGCAGTCATAAATCCTATGATTTACAATGGTGATCTGGAGATTTGTTAGGGCAATGGTGGTACAAAACTTATGGGAGTAACTAATCACCAACCTATCTCTAATTTGACTTAAAACCCACTAAATGAGATAGAACCTATTCTTAACACTACTCAGGTAATCATGAATATGAGACTAGATAGCCTGCACCTAGGGTAAAACCAAGTACAACTGGTCTAAACAATGACAACAAAAAAATTGTAGCAATGAAATGACTCCTAGTGACATTCTTCTATACTCATATATCAGTACCTTGATCATCCATCATCAAAGAGGTCTCTTCATGTAGCAGATGGGAACAAACAGACTCACAGGCAACATTTTGCAGATAATGAGACATTTTGGAATACTCAGCTAATTTCTCCATCGATCCTTCCCCTCAGGACTCAGGAAACACTGTGGAAGAAGAAGAAATAAGACTCTTCTTTGTACATTTTTATTATGTCTTAGAATTTTATCGTTTTTAGGGGGATCCCAGAGTGTACAAAAGAGTGGGTCTCTGCATCTAAATCTGTTTCTTGTCTATTTTCTTAGACTCTTTTCCATTTGCTTTCTCTATTATTATTAGTTTTAGTTTTATCTTATTAAATTATATCTTATTTTATTATTAAAAAAATTTCCAACTGAAAAGAAAAATCATAGC
The DNA here is from genome assembly GCF_008632895.1 of Mastomys coucha. Lineage (NCBI taxonomy): Eukaryota > Metazoa > Chordata > Mammalia > Rodentia > Muridae > Mastomys > Mastomys coucha. The sequence goes on from NC_045030.1 coordinate 112,538,707, forward strand.
TTATTTACCTAAGATGTCGTGTTCTAGACATGATATTATACAAGGAAAAGTAAACAAAAATGCAAATGGTAAGCTATTTGAATTATTAGTAATTGTTGTTGCTCTAGCTGGCTGTGTGAACCTGAAAGAGTGGGGCCTTAAAATGAGACAGAGTAAAGTCTTATATAATAACCAACTTTATTCAGACAACTTATATTCTAAAAGTTAGGCAAAATCATTTGAACAAAGTTCACTTGAGTTCAAGTTGTATATGCTCACAAATGCCAGGGAACATGAGTTTAGGTTGTATACAGTCAAGAGAACAACTTGTGCTTGGAAACATCATTCTGAATAATAGGTTAGATAATAAGTAATCTAAATTAAGCCCACTTCCATTCATTTTACCTGGGAGCAGCACAAAAGCACATTCCAGGAACAACTTATGTTATGGAGAAACAGGAATTACAAGACTTTTGTTTCTTAGATTTTTCTCGCAAGCATTCAGAAATCTCTTCATGCAGCTTCATTCATGAATCATATTCAAACAAGTGTTGGAATTTTTCTAAAATCATTGAAAAAGAAAGAAAACATGTCAAAAGTATACTAATATGTTAAATATCAAGGCATGCTACAAGCCTGCATATCATTCAAATTGCAAAAAAACAAGGCAGAGAAAATGCAAGAAAGAATGTGACACTATTGCCAAAGACCTGATACAAGAAATATGGTGTGGACAGAAGAAAAAAAATGATACAGCTAGAAAATTCTGAAATCAATAAAATAATGTAAATGTTTATCTTATTCTTAATTTAGCATAATAATCTGTTTATAGATTATTCCTTGTAGGTAAGTGAAATAAATTACACTAGGGGAGATCTGAAAATCCTCTTCAAAGCTGGGCAGTGATAGGGCACGCCTTTAATCCCAGCACTTGGGAAGCAGAGGCAGGTGGATTTCTGAGTTTTAAGCCAGCATGATCTACAGAGTTCCAGGACAGCCAGGGCTGTACAAAGAAGCCCTGTCTCAAAAAAATATTTTTCAAAAATTTTGATGCAGAATTATTCCTGTCTAAAGGAAATGAAGGGACAAAAAATGGAGAAGAGACTGAACAAAACACCATTCAGTAACCACTTCAACTTGGGATCCACCCCAAGACTAGGCACCAAACCCTCACACTACTACTGATGCAGACAGAAGCCTGGCATGGCTGTCCTCTGAGAGGCTCTACCAGCAGCTGACTGAGACAGATGCAGATACTTACAACCAACCATTGGACTGAGGTCAGGGGACCCCTTTGGAAGAGTAAGGGGAAGGAAGGAACTGAAGTAGATTGTAACCCCATAGGAAAAACAACAGTATCAACTAACCCAGAATCTTTAGAGCTTCCAGAGACTAAGCCACCAATCAAAGAGCATACGTGGGTTGTTTCGTGGTCCCCCACCCTTGCTACATATATAACAGAGAACTGCCTTGTCTGGCCTCAGTAGGAAAGGATGCACTTCATCCTGTAGAAACTTGATGCCCCCCAAAAGAGGGATGCTATCAGGGTGAGGTGGGAGTTAGGTGAGTGGATGGGGGAGCAACCTCTCAGAAGGAAAGAGGAGGGAGCATGGAGTGAAGAACTTGTGGGTAAGGGACTAGGAAGGAAAGCAGTATTTGGGATGTAAATAAAGTCATTAATAAAAAAGAAATTACTTTTTATATGGCATTTGTACTATCCATATATTTATGTAGTAATGTTTCAAACTATATTTAGATGAGTTCTAAATCTACATGAAAACCTCTCTAAGAATTGACCAGTTTATCCAAAACCAAGCTATTAGCCATGAATTCAAACACATATGACCAATGTGAGCA
>NC_045030.1:112540552-112553615 GCF_008632895.1 Mastomys coucha
GTTGAGAGAGGAGTGGAAATGTTATAAATACAGAACTCATATATGAAGTTCTCAAAAATCACTACATTTAAATTAGGCCAGTCAAAAATAATAAACTTATCTATAAGTGACATAAGAGGGAGAGAAGAGACCAGGGAATGTAAGAAGTGAAATTTTTATAAATTGTTTATAAATTCTTCCACTAAAATCTAAGAAGGCAATAAAAGAAGGAAGATGGGTAAAAGAGACTAAGAAAACATGAGAACAACAAGTAAAAATAAATGCAGAAGCTACTTAAACTAGTTTAATAACCACTTTTCAAGGAAATGGTCTGAATTGGCCAATTAAATGATAGCAACTGGTACGTGTATCCTAATAGCATCAAACATGAGGTTTATTTTGCTTTTACTTCAAATTCTCTACAAACTCAGCAAAATGCAGGAAAACTAAGAGCAGCCACAAACAATATTATGAAAAGAAAGATAATAAGAAAGGTTGATAAAAGTAGAATCAAATATATGCTTCCTAAGGGGGAAGGGAAGAAGTAATAACTACCATGCAGAAGACATAAAAAAAGCTGGAGTAACTATATTAATTTCCAAAGGTCAACTTCATAGAAACCAAAATTAAATTATCAATTTCATTTAAAATGGCATAACATAGCTTAAAGTACTTGCCCCAGATAAGTGTTAAACTATGTGAGAAAAAAATGATATAATTTCAAGAAAATTAATCAATCTAGTCTTGAATCCTTTATCACCTACATAGAAGTAATTGACACATCTAGAAGATGGGCATAATTGAACTGAACAGCACAATTAAACAACAGCATTTAATAGACATTTTAAATTACTTTATCCAATAGCATAATAATACATATTCTTAAATTCACAGGGGACATCACCAAGATAAACACATTATGGCCCATAAAATCCATACTGAAGAAATAGAATCTTATAAAATGCATTGTTCAGGAAACAGTGTCTGCTCTATTGCATATGAACAGCTACTTATTATAGTGGAAGCCTATAGACTCAGATTGGTTAGCATATTACCTCAGATTAGACAGTGAGTTCTCTTACTACCAAGAAAAAAAATCACATTAATGGAGACATGAGGTTGCAGATACATTAGCAGGCATGCTACAGGCTACTCATGCTACTTCAGATTTCAGTGTTCTGGGTTCTGGGAATATTTAGAAGTATGGTATGTCATGTTTCTTAATTAGAAACACACTGTGCCAAAATAGACTAACCACCAGGTTGTACCTGAATTTTGTCCTACAAAAAGATAAATCAAATGAATCCAAAGTAACTTCAAAAGAATCATTAAATAATTTTGTACCAATTGATGAAATTAAAAACAGAACTTCAGTTTAAATGAATAATAGAAGTGAAAGCTGGTCCACTAATGAGATCAATAACATAAACCTCTCAGCAGGTTAAGAAAAAGAAGAGGGACATGTTTTTCTAATATCAGAAAAAGGATACTGAACTCATGTATATTAATTAGGTAATAGAACAATACTCTAAGCTATCATGTCTTTTTATATTGTAGATAAAACTTCTTGAAAGATACGCTTTACAATTATATAACAAGGACTAAATAATTTTAATGGTATACATAATATATTAAATGAATTAAATATATAATTTGTAATTATTAGTCTTCTAAAACATATGATACTAGGTCAAGATGTATTTACAGAATATTAAATATTAAGAATTTACAACAGGTATCTATAAACTCTTCTACAACATAGAACTGAAGGCACATCCTAACATATTCTCTGAGCTCCACAATGGTCAGATGACAAAAATCAAATAACTTCACAATAGAAAGGAACTATAGCTCAGTATCTATGAAAGCAATAAAAGAATCTTCAATGATATATAAAAAATTAATCTGGAAATATAAAACTTTTATTGATTGGGAAAGATGAACTTGTCTTTCCCAAAGTGACATGTTTGTATATGGAAAAACAGACCAAAGATATCATAATATGGTCTTTAGATTAAAAAGGCAAGATTTTAGCATTAAAAATTAACATAAAATCCTTTGCTTTCCTAAGTTATATCAAGATACTATTTCAATTTGAAACAAAGTTGTTATTTGTTTATAAACATAATAATATTATACATACATAATAATGTATATAACAACAAAATAAAATAATTGATAAATTGAAGTTTTGTAAAATTGAAATCTTTGTAGAACACATAATTAAGAACTATAAAGAAATGCCATAGAGTGGAGTTTTATTTTACAAAAATATATGTATGCTGTTAAAAACTGATAGAAGATACATTTATATGTATATGTATATACATATATGTGTGTGTGTATGTGTGTGTGTATGTGTATGTAATTAAAACATAGAGACTTGAACAAAAACTTCAACAAATAAAATAAATATATAGATGGAAAAATAAACTTACAACAATTTTGCATATATCATTAGGAATTTGTAAATTAAAATGACAGTTCATTATGCAAATATTACAAAATGTAACATCCAAAACTCTCTCAAACATATCCTTCTTATATAATTGTCAATCATAAAGAAAATGCTTTGATACTGAGTAAAATTAAAACCAGCAGCCATTTTCAAAGTCATTTTGGCCCATCATACAAACCAAGTAAAGTTTTGCCTATTTGTACTAATTAATGTGAAACCAACACAAAGACCTACACATTACAGCTTAGGATAGCTTTATAATTTCTCAATATTGAAAGCAAACAGGATGTGATTAAATAGGTAAATGGGTCAAAAACTATTATAATAAATGTTATAGAACAATTAAAGTAAAAATAGTAAAAATATATGACTTATTCTGACTGGTGTAATGTGGAATCTCAGTTCAGTTTTGAACATTTCTTTGATAAGTGCTTCTCTGACATTCAAGATTCCTCTGCTGTGAATTCTCCATTTAGCTCTATACCCCATTGTTTGATTGGTGGTTTGGTGAATGGAAATATGAAACCTTGGAAGGTAGAAGGTGTGGGGACCCTCTAGAAAGTACCAGAGACTTGGGAGATAAAAGTCTCTCAGGACTAAAGGGAGGGACCTTAGATTGTGGATTAAAATGGTGTCCCACCTCCAGTCTGCCACAGAGCTAGGAATGTTCATGGAGCTGGTAAGTTTGACTTCATGCACTCCATGCTGCGGCTGGATGGACATCAGACTGTGAGAAGCTACAGGATCCTGCTCCAGGGTTGGAGAAAGCTCAGTCTGAGGTTCCCAGTGAACTGCCTGAGTTGACTTCTGGGTCCCCGGGCCGCACAGAGGCCAGAGACTACAGGTTCTAGCTCTTGGAGGTGGCAGATGCTTCTTGATGTTGTGGAAAAGCTGAGAACAAAGTAGGGCGTCTACAGGTGGGTGGGTGGGCTCTGGCTGGAGGCTGAAGGAAAAAGGGTGAGGAAGAGAGCTCTAGCTGGTTTCCAAGGGGAAGAGAGTCCTTGGCCTGCTCAAGCAGTGGCTTGGCTTGGTGGAGGCCATGTCTGAGAGTGCAGAGAGGCCTTCTGTGGGAGATTAGATGCACAGCTCTTTAGTGGAAGACCTGCTCCACTGCTCCAGCACCGCAGCTTCCAGTGAGAAGAGACAGTCCATGGTTTTAAGGCATTTATTGTCATGGTAGAGTTGTGACAAGTGAAATCTTACCCTACTTTCTCAGGGCAGGCCTGAGGTTAAATACTTTTTGCAGGGAGGAGTGTATGAGAAGGGGAGCAAAGAGGGTAGTAGAGGCAGAGAAATATAGAGAGGGGAGAGTAGAGAAGTAGAGGCTAGCCATGGCCACGTTGAGATAGAAGGGAAGGGAATGCAGAGAGAGGGGGAAGAAAAGGACAAGAAAGAGAGGCAAGAGTAAGAGAGTAAGAGAGGAGGGGGCAAGCAGCCCCTTTTATAAAGTGGGCCAGGCCTACCAGGATGTTTCCAGGTAACTGTGCAGAGGAGCATTCCTGGATGTTTCCAGGTAGCTGTGGGGGTGGAGTCCAGACAGAATACTGTGTCAGGAGCCTGGTGTCTGGGGGCATGGCAAACACCTTCAGTCCTGCACCTGCTGGGTCTCCAGGATTTAAATGTAGCTCTATCAGAAAACAGGCTGCCTTTCATGGTCCCACATTAGATGAAATGTCAAAGACTGGGGAGAGGGACCTCATAAAGTCCACCTCCAGTAGAAAGACAGGGCATCAAATGGAGAGGTAGGGTTGCCATCCCACAGTCAAAAGTTCTGACTCAGAATTGTTCCTGTTTAAAAGAACTTCAGGGACAAAAATGGACAAGAGTCTGAGGGAAAGGCGGTCCAGTGACAGGCCCAACTTGGGATCCAAGGGGAGACTCCAAGGCCCAACACTTTTACTGATGCTATGGTGTGCTTACAGATAGGAGCCTAGCATGGCTGCTCTCAGAGAATCCCAACAAACAGCTGACTGAGACAGATGTAGATACTTATACCCAACCAATGGACTGAAGTTGGGGACCATTGTGGTTGAAGTAGGGAAAGGCTAGAGGAAGCTGAGGAGAACGACCCATAGGAAGACCAGCAGTCTCAACTTTCCTGGACCCTGAGATCTCTCAGACACTGAGCCAACAACCAGGTAGAATACACAAGCTGGTTTAAGGCCTCTGACACATGTATAGCAGAGGGCTGCTGGGTTTGGCCTCTGTGGGAGAAGATGTGCCTAACCCTTGAGAGACTTGAGGGCACAGAGAGTAGGGAAGGCTGGCAGGAGAAGTGGAACCCCCTCTTTGAGACAGGCAGGAGGTGGAATGTGATGAGGAACTGTGAGAACTGGGAGGGGAGCAATGGCTGGATTGTAATAAAATTTATCCATCCTAGCATTCCAAGTCTAGTAAGTGTTATGTGCATATTAGTAAGTGCAAAAGAAAGCATCTGAAAATACTAAATAATACATGAGTCTTGATGATATGACATTAGAAAAAACAAAAAAAAATCTATAGAGAGAATAAAGTTTAGTAGTTGCCAGAGGTTAAGTGGAATAGAAAGCTCAAGAGGAAACCATAGTGTATTTTGATATAATAAAATCATTATTTATGATACTAACATCATAGATCCAAGATATTATGCACTTTTAATATTTAGGGAGGTTTAATTCAAAATTTGACTTCTAGTACAAACTAATTTGATGGATAATATTTTATAAGTAATGATATGCTTGTTAATAATATACTACAGTAAGTTAGGTTACTAATAAAAAAGTTAGCTGTGCAGGGAGAGTTGGGGTACTGTATAGCAAAATTTTTTGCTTATCTATTCTACAAACCTAAAGATACAAATAGTCTTAATGTTTTCAATTGAGAAAGAACTATCCCTCATCTATTTGATTGTATGTATGTGTACACAACCTTCTTAGTCTATTTTTGTTGCTATCATATATATGGTTTCATGGATGACTACTCTGTATTGGACATCCAATAAGGAGGTTCACCACCGGGAGAAGCAAAAAATTCTTTAATACAATTTGATTTCCACTTTTAAAATTTTTTTTGTGTTTTATTGTGTTATGCTGGGTTAGAGATACAATTCCCGAGAAAGTTATCCATGTAAGGTGATGCTATGGTGAGTTAAATCTTTATGGGAATACAAATAGTTCTGTAGAGCTAGACTGAAGAACTAGAAATTCAATGACCAAACACAAGGAAGTTATGTATTATTCTAGTGTAGAAATTAATCATTAAAAGCTTACAAATTGGAGTGAATGGGTAATTGAAATGGCTTAAGAAGAAGAGCCAAAGACATTGGGAATTGTTATTGAAGGGAATGCTGTCTGATATTACTATAAAAATGAAAAGATTCAATAGAAATCAACAAACATGACTTTAGATTTAGATGGACAATTGGAGTATAACTGAAGTTTGTACCCTTCATGGTTAGGAAGAGGTAGTGCATGCATTCATATAAGAATGTTATTTGCTAGAATACTAAGGTACAGCAGAAAAGATTATAATAATAGCTTGCATTAGGTCCTCGTGGTTAGCAGGAATGAGAAGACACATTCTGAAGATTAGATTTTAAACTCATATTTATCTTTATCATCATGTTATTAAAAGTCTATATACATATCTGGCACGTGTATTAAATAAACGACATTGTCATCATGTTTTATACTGTTGATGAGTTTTAATTTAATGTTTCTAGCTTTAGCCAAAGGTTAATTTAAGTAATTCAATATTTGACTATGCTTTGCATGTATGTATAACTGATGTCAGGGTCACTTTAAACTAGCTCCCAATGTAAATATTAGCTTAAAGTCTGAAGACTTTTAGCCGATTGACAATTAGGTATTGCAGATCAGGATCTAAAAGTGTGACTCTTAATTCCTTCATGGTTATTTGAAATATTTGGTGAATTGTATTTTAAAACTGCCAATGGACTGTTAAATTCTATTTGTAGTTTGCATTTAGTTTGCATGTCAATTGAATTTTAAGTAAGCATATTTCTTGTTGTGGCCAGATGGTGTCTGGGTGATGTTGAATATCATTTGAAAATGAGAAAATATCATTACACAATTAAGGGAACTAGAAATTCAACTAAAACTTATTAAAGATTTTGAGAGTAAAAAAGACATTGATAGCAACTTTTAATACACACTGTAATATTTGACTAAAATATTGTGAACATAAACAAGAATCAAGGTTTAAAATTATTTTGAATTTGTGAAGAGAACCATTTAAGATTATCAACGTTCATTATATGGAATATAGGTAAATATTTTTAGGATAAAGGTGAATCTTAATAATAATTATATGTTACTTACTATTCCATCATATGAAATATATGATTAATAAGGTATATAAATGCATGAAAATGCAAATAATTGGGTATGACTGATGAGAAATTTCTACTTTGAGTGTTTCCACATATAAAAGAGATCATGTGATCTCTGTGTGTTTAGTTTATTTCACTTAGAACAATACTCTTCAGAATTATAAATATTTGAGATGAACACATGTGTGTTTGTTGACCACATTCAATACATCATTATAATGTCACTTTGTACCCATAATTATACATATATATTTATATATCAATTTATAATTAAATGCTTAAAAGGAATTTCAGAAACAATAACTTCCAATAGATTGTTGTAGTTTATATACAAATGTTTAGAAAAACTTGTCAATTAAAATTAAGACTTATTTTTGCTATTCCTTTGAGCAAAAATTAAATTCAATATAGTGGAACAGACCATTTGAAGTCAATGTTATTATTCTTTGCTGGTGATAACTTAATAATCTCAAGAGAAACCTTGGATAGCTAGTACATTGATGTCATAAATTGTTTCTAAAATGTACTTAAATGTTGAAAGCTCTAATATGGACAAGGACCTTTAATATATCTTATTCAATACATTGTCATAAAGAATACAAAACATTCCTTTTCTTGACTTTGATGTATTATTTAAATGTCTAGGCTTCTTCTAACCTTTGGGCAACTTTCATGACTGCATTTCATAGCTGTCTACCACACAAACATTAAGGGCAGGTGTATTTATTACTTAGGAAGTCTTAAAAAACTGCAATGGTCACTTAAATGTTGCAAGGGTCTACATTCTGGAATTGTGTTTTATTGTATGTTCTCATTGTACTTCTCAACAGCTTTAAATTAACCATAACAATTGAATTCAGAAGGAACACCTCCAATAAAACTATTTCTTCCTTTCAGCCTTTAACTAAGTTGGAAATCATTTTAAATTTTTATGTCAAGCATACACATTCACAGAATAGGAGACAAGTGCTACATATATCATGTGGTTGAGTGACAGTATTTCTTCTATTAATGTTTGATAAATTTGACATCAGTGTCTACTGAAAACACTCTTAAATACTCTGAAAGTATGTCAGAGAGGAAAATAGACTACATTTTGTTATTGTACATAGGATCAATATGAATGCTGTCCATACTACTTCTATAGCCCATTGTAAATTGTAAAAAGTAGGTACTGCTGTTTTAGAACATATGCTTAAAAAAAACATTGTTTTTTTTAACACTGTCAAAAATGTCCAAAATACCATAGAAGAAAATTCAAAATATATTTTAAAATGTTAATTTTAACATGGTTAGCCTAACTTCATCTTTCATCTCTTCAAAGATACTTCTAAATTCTGACAACTTAATAAGTAGTAAGTAAAGTAGACAATTATTTTAGTTTGCAGCATTTTACCTAATGACATGTCTGTGACTATCACAAGTAGAATGGATAACAGTTTAAAGTTATTCCTTAAGATGTCTAAAACACTTGAAAATTATTTCAACCTGCAAAAAAAAGCATTGAATTCCTGGTAATATAAACAACATTGACATTTGCTATTATAATGGAAAGCAGGTTAGTACTTTAGCAGGATACTTATTCTTTATTAACAAAGATATAAAATTTAGGTTATAAGCATTCCTTTTATTGACATATATTTTTTAATAATTTGAAACTTAGGCATTTTATATTCTGCCTAACTAACTTACCTACTTAAATCTGATAAAGTAACAATAAAACTATGTGAATAACAAAAGATTCTATTGATAGTATTGATGGGCAAAAAAATGTTACTATTAAGCAATAAAACCATTTTAAAATGCTATAATAATGAACAAGGATGTTTTAGCAATTGTGCCTAGTGCCATTCTGTAAATATTTTAATGTGCACTGTCTCTTTTAGGTCTGGATCTCCCATTTATGATGATGCCTCATCCCCTACTTCCAGTCAGCTTACCTCCTGCATCAGTTGCCATGGCAATGAATCAGATGAATCATCTCAATACTATTGCCAACATGGCTGCTGCAGCCCAGATTCACAGTCCACTCTCCAGAGCTGGTGCCTCTGTTATAAAGGTAGGAATCACTATTTTGAAGAAGACAAGGATATTAATTGCATACAAATTTTGATAAATGTCAGAAGTACCACTAAATCTTCAGTAATAACACATAGATCATTGACTCTCTTATTATGCAGTGTTTTTGAGTCTGGTTTCTGACTAGGCCTGCTAGGTTTTGTTATTGCTCGGGTTTGTTGTCTTTCTACTGCCACAGATCTCTCTTTTACTCAAATCTTGTGTCTTGAAATCAAGTGCACTGTATATAGGATATGCAGCCAAACTAATCACAGGGAGGACTGCAATGTAAAACACCTTCCCATTTGTGGGATGAAATGAGGCAACATTGTGCATCTTTTTGAAATTTAAGTGAAAAGTGTAAGGTATTCTTTACTGTACAGTATTTATATTATGACAGGCTTTGATCCCTGTTCTAGTTTGCTGCCAATTGATTAAAATACCCTGAAATAGGATATGCCCCTCTCTGGAATGTATTTCTTCAATTATAAAATGAAAATCACACTAATTTTCTATTCTACTTGCCTAACTAGAGATAATATAAACAAAATATTTGTTAAAACCAGTAGAGCATAGCTAGGAAATGGGCCATTGAAGCACTATCACCGAACAATGAAGGCCTGAGTTCAGACTGCCAACACTACAAGAAAAGCTAGCTATTGTCATGTAGTTCTGTAACCTTAGCACTGACAGAGAAGACAGATCCATAGGATATGGTGTCCGATCATTCTAGCCTGTCAAACTAGGAGAAGACTTTTTCTGGTATCAGGAAATGCATTACTGTTGGTGAACTTTAACTGGAAAAGTGATCTTTTTTATACAGTCTCATATATCTCAGTGTTCATTTAAAAATATCCTACCTGTGAATATTTTCACACAGATTTAACTAAGAATTACAGTCATTTGTGTGAACAATTGTCCAAAATCATTGCTTAAAATATGGAATATGCTCCGTGTTTTAGAGCACTTGCAATTCTTCCAGAGGTGCAGAGGCCCTGGTTGAAGGCCCAGCATCCACATTCAGGTTCATACCACCTTTGTGAGCTTGGCGGTGGTAGTGTGTGCCTTTAATTGCAGCATTTGGTAGGCAGAAGCAGGTGAATCTGAGTTCAAGGTCACATTTCTTCATTTATATTCATAGAATAACTTTTGCTAGGTTAACAGAATATATTTAAATAAATGTTGCTCAATGTTTTACAAAACATCTGAATTAAACTCATTATTTCTTCAAAACTATACAATCACAAATTTTAATATTTTTATACAGAAATGAATGTTCCAATTATTAAATGTTGCTTCACTATGACAAATTTACTTTATATTAGGAAACATCTCACTAGCTTATTTCATACAAACCTCCTGTTTACTGACTAATAGAATCTATCTTTTAAAATCTATTCTTTTCTCATATATTATACCCTGACGACAGTTTCCCTACCTCCTCTACTTCCAGGCCCTCTACCCTGCTGCCTCTCTTCTCTCCCAAATCTGCCTCTCAGTTTTCCTTCAGAAAAGGGCAGGCTTCCAAGCACTATCAACCAAACATGGCATAATAAGTTGCAATAAGTTTAGGCACATCTCCTCATATTAAGGCTGGACAAGGCAACCCAGTAGGAGGAAAAGTTTCCTTAAAGCAGGCTAAGCATTCAGAGACAACTGCTGTCCCCACTGTTAGGAGTCCCACCAATACACCAAGCTATATAACCATAACATATATGTAGAGGACCTAGTACAAAACCACACAGGTTCCTGACTGTTGATTTAATCTCTGTGAGCCACTATGAGCCCTGATCAGCTTCTTCTGTGGTTTCGCTTCTTGTCATGTCCTTAACTCATTTGGCTCCTACAATCCTTCTTCCACTTCTTCCACAGAATCAATTAAAAACACAGATAAATATCAAAATTTGATATATGAAATAAGGGAGTAGGACAAGTTACAAAAATGCAACATGCTTAATTTTACTAAAATTCATAAAATATTTGCCAAAGTAAAATACTGTTTGTTGCCAACTCTGTGCTTACAATTTTACGAGAAATTTTTTTCTATCTCCAATTTTGAAATTTCTTAAAATGAATATGTCTATGTGTTGAATAAAAATGGATAAGAAAGGAAGTTATGAATTTGATAGTAATGAGGGTATATAGGATGACTGGGGAGGGTGGCAGGGAAGGGAGCAATGATGATTATTTTATAATCTCGAAAAGAGACCATTAAAAGTTATAGGATACAGACAATTGTGGCTGAGTCTTCCAAGAGTATATGTATTACTTTCCTATTTTACACTGTATTTTTGGTTGTTTGAATGCGTACTGAATCAGATGAATATACTATTTAGTGTATTTATATGAATGTCCTACAAGCTTAGTCAAATTATGTTGAATTGTATATACAAATCAAAAAGCTCAGATTACTATTGGTAATTTACAAGTTCAGTTTTCCAGCTCTCTTATCAGAGCCATTATCCGATACTGTGCCTGGACATCAGCTCTCACCATCACCACCACCACCACCACCAGCATCACCAGCAGCAGTAGCAGCAGAACAAAAACAATACCAAACCAAAAAAACCAGTTCTACTGCAATACAGATCTTTATTTAAGTCAATTTCTATAACACACCAATATTCTCACCAAGACTGATTCCATGCCCCTGAAAGTAAAATAACTAAATTATAAAATCAAAAAAATTAGCATTAACCCTAGAGGAGTAGGCTTAAACAGAACACATTTGTATTGAAGCCTTCCAAATAATATGAAAACTTTTGCAAACACCTCTATGTCAAATTCCTGAATGTTCATTAAGCTAAACAGAAACAAATTTTCCAATTTGTTTACTTATCCATTTGTTTTCACTGTATCAGGAAAACAGAACAAACTAAAAGCTTGGGAAATCATCAAAAAAGTAATAGGCAGTTTGATTATCAACTTAATTTATACCTAGCCTTAAACACAGAATGACCTCAAGATTAAAGATAACTGGACAAATTTAGATTTGAACCATTTTCTTTGAATTATATAAATATTTCCACCACAGTGTTAAAATGTTGTTTTCCTCCCTCAAAAAGCGAAAGTTGTAGATTTTTTTTGAGGTCTTAGACATATTAGAATACATTTCTACATTGTTTTTGATAGATTTTTTCAGTTATATGGATAATATTATCATTATTATTATTGCTGTTGTTGTTGTTGTTATTGTTGTTGTTGTTCACTTTACATCCTGCTCACGGTCCCCTCTGTCATCTTCTCACACAATCTTTTCCCCATTCACCCTCTCCTTTTCTGAGCAGGTAGAGGCCCCTTGGGTTTCTCCCCAAATTGGTACTTCAAGTCTCTGAGAGGCAAGGCACTTCCTCTCCCACTGAGACCAGACAAGGCAACCCAGCTGGAAGAAAATATCCCACAGACAGGCAACAGCTTTTAGGATAGCACTGCTCTAGTTGTTCCTGACCCACATGAACACCAAACTGCACATCTGCTACTTATGTGCAGGGAGGCCTAAATCTATGTGTGTATGTTCTTTGATCAATGATTCAGACTCTGAGAGCCCCAAGTGTCCAGGTTAGTTGACTCTGCTGGTCTTCCTGTGGAATTCCTATCTCCTTTGGGCCCTGTAATCCTTCCTCTATTCTTCCATAAGAGTCTCCAAACTCCATCCACTGTTTGGCTGTAGATATAGTACTTAGTATTTTTTAATCAGTTTTAACTACATTGAATAACCCTATTGTAACTCAGATGCTTGCAATAGTAGTTACTGGTTACATGTTGTTATTTCAGTTTTAATCAACTAAGCAAGATGAATTCCATGATTCCTCAGTTGTAATTAGTCTCATTTCAATTATTCAACAACAACATGTTATGTGTGGCTAATATATTAAGCAATAAAAACAAGTAAGATTTCTATCATTGCAGTAACTTTTATTGGCTTGAACTGCATTCCACGGCATAGTTAAAAAGTCTAAAACCATCAGTTATCTTTCAAAAATAAACAGTAAGTTTATTTAATATCAACATGAGAGGCCTAATAAGATTTTCCAGTGAGAGATTATTTTTCTGCCAAGTCTCATAACCTAAGTTCAGTGCCCAGGAACTGCATGTTGTAAAGAGAACCAATTCTCTGAACTTTATACATGCTCTGTCTCTGTCTTTATCTCCTCCTTCCCTTGCCCCTTTCTCCCTCCCCCTTCCCCCTCTCTCCCTCTCCTTCTCTCCCTCCCCCTCTCCCTCCTTCTTCCCCATCC
>NC_045030.1:112553667-112558693 GCF_008632895.1 Mastomys coucha
CACACATACACACACACACACACACACACACACACACCAAATAACTGAACAAATATATCATTAAAAAAGTACATATCAACCTGTATATTTCAAGTAGCCTTGTGGTTGGTTGGTAAGAAAAGTGAGTCATTGCTACGTATTACTATTACTTTTGTTATTGTTAATTTGAATGTAGAATAAACACTAATTTAATGATTTAGAAAAATTTTAATGTGTACAAATGAGTGCATTTTTTCCTTGTTTTGTTATACTTCTTGAGGACCTGCAAACATATGTCCACTCATTACATATAGGGCTCCTGTGACCTAGCAAAGAAGTGTTTTCTCACAAGTCTAAGTTAATCAACCAGTACATTTATTGGAGTTTCCTTACAAGAGTACTGGTGTGGTTACTTAGGTAACTTAGCATGGTTGAAGAATTGAAAATGCTTCATTCCTGGTGTTTCCTGCATACTTTGCAGGCAGTTCAGTTGATTGGATGGTCTTCCTTTACTTGCAATTTCATTATTTATGCAATCTTTGGGAGAGGAGTTATCAAGCTTATAGGTTTCAGGAGCTTCCTGGGCATTATAGGTTTTACTTACTGAGTTTTTTTTTTTTTTTTTTATAAGCCCCTATCTGCCCTCTAGGTGGGATATTTCAATTTGGGGGAAATAACCACACAACACCCTTCTCTTTTATCTGGATCTTGACTCCTTCCTTCCCTTTCTTTTGTGGTATTTAATGAGCCTTAGATGGGGCAATGTAGATATCTGATTATTTTCTTGCACCAGGCTATCATGTCACTGAGACCGTCATTTATTTTCCTTAGGCATATAGCTAGATATGAGTCTCTTCAATGTACTGCAACTCACTGAAGAAAGTAATTGTTCCCTGTAACTGACTGAAGCTGACAGCAATAGTAGTTTTTGGACATAAATGCAAATGTCTAGAAGAAAATTTGACAGACATATAACCTGCATTTGATAGCAGTTATTTCTGCACTGGGATCTATGACTACCCTACTCACAAGCCTTTGCTCTACCTTACAGTAGTACTAGATTAGAGTTGTGCCCTGTTATAAGACTATGATTCCAGTTGGAAAGATTTTGGCTAAATTTATGAATGTCCTACCAGTGTTATAACAACAGGTACATCTTGTCTAGCATTTTAACAGCATATCAGGTGGAGTTTCCATTAGGATTATTGACAATAATTCTATAACAATATCATGGAAGAAATATCCTTGTACTTTAAGGTAGCCAGCAGTGAGGAAGCTTGATATACCTATGTCCTGCATTCAAAGGATGTTTCATTTGAGCAGTAGACATTTATATCCTAATACTGTTATAAATCCAACAACAGTGATAATAGCCTCAGCTCTTTAGTTTTCCAATAGGTTTATTTTAATTTGTCTTTTAAGTGTTTTAGAATTTCATTCAGATATTGTTTGTGTTTGTCATATCCATATTCCATCTAACTCCTTCACAACTCCCTCAACCCTCTCCTCTTCCAATTACATGACCTCTTTTGTTAAAAATAAATAAATCTGTGGAATCTGATTAGTTCTTTGTATATTTGCATCAATAGGATCATCTACTAGAGCATGAGCAACCTGGCAGAGAAACATCACTAAGGAAATTGACTCTCCTTTCCTCAGCAGCCATAGCTCTCAATATCTAGGCATTGGGGCTTCAAGAGATTTTCCTGTTTCTATGTTAGCATTTTGATAGGCTCTCTTATAAAGACAAATACAGCTACTTTGTTCTCATAAGGCAATAGCCCTGTCATGTCCAGAAGAGACTGTTATTCAGCTATCTTCTCCAACTTCTGACTCCTTCAGTCTTTCTGCCCCAACTTTCATGATGATTTCTGAGTTTGGGGGCAATATTGTTTATACACTGTAAGTCCCATTTGGCTGAGCACTCCAAAGACACATATTTTCTGTACTTTAACCAGTTGTGAGTAATTAACATCCCTCTACTCCAAGAAGCTTCTCTGGTGAGGAGCAAGAGCTATACCAATTTATGAATGCAAAGATAAATGTTCTGTGAAGAGTCAGGTACTATATCCATTGAGCAAAATAGAGTTATTCTTAAGGATCCATCCATCATTTAATCTAACAGCTCTGTGGATCCTGGAAGTGTGTTTTCCCACTCTTACAGAATATATTACTTTAAACACTTCAGCTTCTTATACTGCTCTGCCAGATCCTTTATCAAATCTCTTATGTACTCAATGTTTTACTTTCCATGTAATGAAGTTTTTCACAGGATGTATGAGCGAGCCTTAAGAAGGGTAACCACCATCCAGTCCAAGCAATTTCTAGTTGATACCAGGGGTCAGGAACTAAGGAGATACTAAATAAACATATCAACATGGTCTAATATTGCATGAAAAGATTCCATTACTTGTATGAATTGTCCATTAAAAGAACAATATTAGGAATAGCAGTTTGAATGGCAGGCCTTATCATATTAAGCTCTCTATCATCTGTAATCATTTTTTTTATGAGCAATCCAGCTTCTTTTATCCTGGGGTGCTACCTGGGGCCTCTTTCATATGCCTATGTCCAATCATGATGGGCTCAGTGGGAACTGCTCAAGCTGCTAAGCTTGGCACAGGGCCTAGAGGCAATGAGCTAATTCTCTTGCCTGCTGTGGCTGTCAGTCTGGAGAAATCTTGGGTCTGACAGTGTGGTACTCTGCAGTGGCTCAAACTGGAACCTCTCCCTTAGATATAATTTTTAAGAGTTTCATAACCTGAATGAACAATTCCAGTATACCTAAAGAAAATAAATGAACAAATTTTTCTGAATGCATATAAGCTATGTAGGACAAGATTAATTTTTTTTTTAATTTTGCACTGTTCTATCATTTACCTCATTTAAGAACTGCTATGTAGATATTGTTGAAGTTTAATATAACAGAATTTTCTTTCTGTAATCTTTTCCCTAATTCCATCTCAACAAAAGTCATGATACATTTACTTTCAAGAGATCCAGAAAAACCTCTTGTTGTTTAGATTTCTATTTTGCTTTTTTTTTTCAGATTGCCTAGCACATGAAGCCAAACTACATGTAAGACTAAGTCACACAGATTTACCAAAAGTCTCCTACTGAATAATGATCATGCCCCACCATTGGGATCCAGAACAATACTAAACACCTAGCAGTACCTATATTCCTGTTCAATTAACTTCTTTCTTTTTAAACTTTTTATTGATTCTTTGCTGAGTTTCACAAATGTACCTTAGTCCCACTTATCTCTCTATCCCTTAATATCAGCCCTTAGCTCTTGCAATATCCTCCCCAAATAAAATTCACAAGCAAACAAACAACAAAAACTAAGCATAGACATTATCTCACTGTAGAAATTGTAGTATGTCACAGTGTACCTCTTTGTCCACATATCTTCACTTTCAAATGTTCATTACAATGAGTCCTTAATTTGGTTTGACTTCTTTGGCTTCTGTGAGACCATCAATATTGGATCCTCATTGAGACTTCTCTAGGCTACCCTGTTGTTGCCCCATTTCATGGAGATCCTGCAGCTTTGGAACAGCAGGACTGGTCCTTTCATCACAATTTCTAATGATTTGCATATGATATAGACCCAATTCAAAGACCTGGATCTGGGCCTGGGTGGTAGCTGAAGTGGTCAGCCTGCCTGCTTTTCCTCATCTGCACCACCAGGATGTGCTCTTCAGTACTGTTACAGCTAGGCCACCCAAGACTGCCATTGATAGGAGTCAAGGTCAGAGCTCCTGCTTTTATACCTTCAGGGCCAGTTCACCTTGACTGTGCAGCCAAGTCAAGGTTCAGAAACCAATCTCCCGAGTGCCATAGCCTGTGAGGAGCTGGGACAGCTATGCTCTTACACCCTCCAAGCTGGCTCTCTAGTGCCTTTGCCATCAGGGCCAGCTCCAGGTTTTGTGCAAGGTCTTCTCTCCAGAGTGCTAGAGCAAGTGAAGAGGGCAGGGCTAGCTCTTCTCTCATAAATCCAGGGTCAGCACTCCTGGCTACTACAGGTAGCAAGACGTGGAGAGGGAGGCATCACCCCTATATCCACATCACCCCAGACTAGTGGGGGTACAAGCTTTCCCATGCATTTGCCTTATAGGCCAGCTCACCTGAGCTCCCTGTACCAGAACCAGCTCTACTGGGATGCTCAGGCAAGTTTCAAGGCCTGTCCTCTCTAGTGCTGCAGCTTGGTGAGGGACAGGACCAACTCACCAGCTCTAATCACTCCAAGGCCAGTTCCTCAGACTGCCACAAGTGGAAGGTGGTAAAGGGGAATGTCATGACCCTCTCACCCACCCCACTTCCTGGCAGACCAGTGGTGAGGTCAGCTCTCTCTCACTGTGTCCTCAGGACTAGCTAATCCACTAACCCTTGCCCAGGGGCAGTTACCCTGCTTTCATGACTCCTGGACCAACTCTCTCAACTGCTGCAGGTCTTAAGGAGCAAGATGTGTGTGTGTGTGTGTGTGTTGGGGGGGGAATTGTGGCAAGGACAGTTACACACAGTCTCTGGATATCCATGTGGTCCCTGGAAGCAGCCATAGCCAAGGACATCCCCATGTTTTCTAATGGTAAAAGAGCCATGGACATCATCATTGACCACTGCTGCTGCATAACCATGGGCTCAGACATGGACCTCAGTGGTAGCTTGAGATAGGACTTCACCATGGCCTCAGGTGGCAGAGGTGACTACTCACAGCCTGCTATACCACTACACCCTCAAGTCTCTAGTTCTATCTCTCTTCATAAAGCTCAAGCTGTTCCACTTCTCTTTCCTCAATACTCCAGGATGGATTGTTTCAATCCATGGGAAAGAGCTAGCAAAGACGATAAAAATACGAAACAGATATAGGAGATAAAAATGATTTGCATATTTTGATGCCATTTGTGACTTTAGTCATTATACTTTGCCAGCTAAATAAGACTCAAGCTTCAACAGGTTTCTTAGGAAATGGTATGACACTGTACTGGCTGGTTTTGTGTGTCAACTTGACACAGGCTGGAGTTATCACAGAAGGGAGCTTCAG
>NC_045030.1:112558704-112559983 GCF_008632895.1 Mastomys coucha
GGGGCATTTTCTCAATTGCCCCTTGTGGGTGGTGCCATCCCTGGGCTGGAGGTCTTAGGCTCTATAAGGGAGCAGGCTGAGCAAACCAGGGGAAGCAAACCAGTAAAGAACATCCCTCCATGGCCTCTGCATCAGCTCCTGCTTCCTGACCTGCTTGAGTTCCAGTCCTGACTTCCTTGGTGATATACAGCAATATGGAAGTAAGCCGAATAAACCCTTTCCTCCTCAACTTGTTTCTTGGTCATGATGTTGTGCAGGAATAGAAACCCTGACTAAGACAGACACTATTTTTGTAAGTGTGAATCCTGCTATCACTCATTGTCACCATGTTACTTGAGACAAATAAGTTAATCTCCTGTGACTTAGTTTTCCTCATCTCCCAATGAAATAAATAATTGTTCCCACTTCTGTGCATCAACATAGTGCTACATGATATAAAATATGTAAATATACTTGAATCAATGATTGGTATATAAAGCTTAGTATATATTAGGTAATGTTATTTTATTATGTTTTATAAACCATGATCCATATAATAATAACCTTGAATAATATGATTTATAACTAGACTGTGGTAGAACTTTTCTTTCAATATTTTCTTATGAGAGACCACTTATTAGGATGTGGGTACAAGTTGCTTACTCTAGGCTGTTTTTCATGAATGATTCACTCTCTCTTGCTTTGGTAGTTGCTTGTGCTTTTATTCCAAAAAAATGTAGGTTTTATTTAGGTGTTAACTAGACAAGGGTGCACAATATTTAAGATTTAATTTTTAATTGATTGATTGTGTGTTTGTGTATATGTGTGTGTGTGTGTGTGTGTGTGTGTGTGTGTGTGTGTGTGTGTGTGTGTGCCTATGTGTATCTGTGGCTCTGTGGGTATATGTGTGGGTGCCTACAGAGAGCAGAGGCTGTAGATATCTCTGAAATTGGAGTTACAGGCAGTGTATTCATTCTGACCTAGAAGCTACTATCTAAACTTGAGTTCTCTGAAAATAAAATTATATACTGCTTTTAACTGTTCAGCCATCTCTCCAGTCCAAGTATACTGCCTGTAACTCCAATTTTAGAGATATCTATGGCCTCTGCTCTCTGGAGGCACCTGCACATATACCCACACAGCCACAGATATATATATATAGGCATACACACACACATACCAATATGGAAGTTGATCTCCACCCTCCCCTGAGAGATTACTGGTAGTTTCTTCAGTGACATAATCACTGGAAAGTTGACATTGCTCTCATAAATAATCACCTTGTCCATGCTTAAACAAG
>NC_045030.1:112559993-112566938 GCF_008632895.1 Mastomys coucha
AGAAGGGTTTTCAGTGATGGAAAAAGATAGAAGGGTTTTCAGATGAGGAAGGGTGATAAGAAAGGAGACTGTCGGTTAAAACTACTAATATTCATTATATAAATGTATGAAATGTCCAACAAAAAATGAACAAAAACATTTATGTGAGTTCTAATTTAACTTAATTAATTAATTAATTAATGTTTTCATTTGGGCTATTTAGGCTTTACCTTGGAGGTTAAGCATCTATATGCCATATAGCAAACATTGGCATTCCATCTATCCATAATATGAATAATTAGGAACTCGAAAATATTTGTATTATGGTTAAGAATTTAATGTTTATTAAATTGGGGAATAGTTTTCAATATAAACAACTAGCAATAACAATATGAGCTTTAACTTCAAATGTGGAAAAGATAATACTTTGGAACACATGTTTGCTTTACCTGTTCTTGTTATTTTATCAGAACCTACTTTGGTGATGTTGCTATGCCAAGCACATAGTAGATTTTAGTTCTGGCTCAGATCCTTTTAGTGTCAGCTCATCTATTAGCATTTGTAGCTAATAAGTAATATAACCATAACATGAATTGGAAATAGCATTATGATCATTAGGCTGGTAAGTGTTACATATCATTCTATGTTGCAAGACTCTGAAAGAAAAAAAACAGGATGATACATAGGTATATTTCATGTCGAGGCTCTGATGTGGTGTATATTATTTTCTGCATTTTTCCAGAAGCTTTGAAATACCTTTGTACCATAGTTTACTTTGATAAATCTAAGGAATTTAAGTCGGAAACAGTTATCTGGCTATTTACCAGTATCATCTGCTTAGTTATGTTCCTTGTTTGGCTGAGCAGCTGGCAATTAATGAATTGATAGGAAATGGTCACAAGGCAGTGGCATTAGCATGTGAACATCTGGTATTAAAATTAGTCAACACAGGGTTTTTGGTGATTATTTGAATTTACTGAAAATCACTACTTAAATCTTACTCTAAGTGTTCTATAGCAAAACAAACTACTATTATCTTTTAGGACATGAGAGGGAAACCCAAATGGTGGAATGTTTTTCTTGTTTGTTTATTTGTTTGGGTGGATGGCAGAGTTCCAAGCCCACAACATAATTTAGACACTGTGCAGTTCCCACTGAATATGCATTCTGCCACTTGAGTCCATTTACATGCTATGAACAGATATTGCAGCTGATTCCCTTAATCTGTCATCCTCTTTAGGATAAGTTGATCACACTGGAGAAGTGAGAGGGCTCTTTATTTAAACATCACATAGGTTATACATTTAGACTGTGCATAACATTTTACATTTTCATGAATGTATGTTCCAACTGAACCCCATATTTTGGCATCATTTCTAATGTGCCATATTATGTTGTCTTTTCCAATGAATAACATGTGGACTTGCAAATAACCAAATGGCAGAGGTCTCTAATTCAAACACACTAGTACTATCTAAGTACTCCATAAAATGATTAATTTAATGCTAACAAGTAAAGATTACAAAATTTTAATGTTAAACCCTGTAAAAACTGAATGTTCTAAGAAGCAATCCTTCTTTGTCTGAAGAATCAATATAATTTAAAAATTTTAATATGATATAATTCTCATTTGATCCTTTGTGAAACACCCCTAAATAAAAGGAAATGTTATGCTATTTCTTATAGTGATGTGTTCATTTTCTTTCTTTCTTTTTGAACTTATTCACTGCCCCCACCCAGTCACCCCCTCCTGCAATCCTTCCTTTATCCCCTGCTGTCCTTCTTTGATACCTCTGGGTATCCCCCACCGACCCTGGGACCCTGGCACTTTAAGTCTCTGTGTGGCTCAGCACTTCCTTTCCTGCAGAGGCCAGACAAGGAAGCCCAGCAAGAAGAACATAGTCCACAGACAGGCAAAAGCTTTGGGACAGCCCCAACTCCAGTTGTTTCAGACCCACATGAATACCAAGCTGCACATCTGCTACATATGTGTGAGGTGGCTTCTGGGTGGATCTTTTCAGAAAACAGACATGCCAGACTCCTGTCTGCAAGCATAACAGAGTAACAATATAGTGTTAGGGACTTGTGCTTACCCATGGGATAGGTATCAAGTTGGGTGGGTTATTAGTTGACCATTCCCTCAGTGTCTATTCCAATCCCCTAGTGCCTGCATTTGTTGTAGACATGATAAATTGGGGGGGGGAGAGTTTTGTGGATAGGTTGGTTTCTCTATCACTCCACTGGGTTTCCTGCCTGGCTATAGGAAGTAGCCTTCTCAAATTTCATATCCTCCTGGAAGAGGAATCACAGCTAAGTTCACCCACATTGTTTCTTGGGAACCTCTATTATCCCAGGTCTCTAGTTCTGAAGATGCCCTACCTCCTCATTCCCATCAGTTGCAGATTTCCATTCATTTTCATGGCCATTCTCTCTTGTCCTTCCCCAAGCCTAATCCTAGACACCCAAATTCCTCTCCCCATACCACCTCCCTCCCTGTCCTTCCTTCATCTGCCTTTTTATGACTATTTTATTTCCTCTTCTAAGTGAGATGCAAGCATCCTCCCTTGTGCCTTCCTTCTCTTTTAGCTTCTTTCAGTCTGTGGAATATAGCATGGGTATCCTGCATTTTATGGATAATATCCACTTATAAGTGAATACATACCATCCATGTCTTTTTGGGAATGAGTTACCTCACTCAGGATGATATTCTCAAGTTCCATCTACTTGCCTGCAAAATTCATTATATCTTTGTTTTAAAGTACTGAAATAGAATTCCATTGTGTAGATTTACCATACTTTATTTATCCATTCCTCAGTTGTGGGACATCTATGTTGTTCCCAGTTGTGGGCTATTATGAATAAAGCTGATATGAACATACTGGAGCAAGTCTTTGTAGGATATTGGAGCATCTTTTGGGTATTTGCCCTGGAATGGTATAGCTGAGTCTTGAGGTAGGACTATTATTCCCAGTTTTCTGAGAATTGATTTCCATGTTTTTATTTTTAATAATAAAATTGTATAAGTACATGATAGAAATGCAGGTATGGTTAAAGATAATTTTACTAATTGTAGAAAAATATGAATTTGATTATGTGCTAATATACTGATTCCATAAATGCTTCTTTGCTGTTTTGAATCTGGATAATCATGAAATGCTTTGCAGGAGCTACAGCTGGTTTTGATGGATTGTGAATGAAACACATGAAGAGGAACAGGGTTGTAAAAGTCATAAATGATACATAAAATGAAGTCATCAATGAGTAAAAATGATTGGGGTTTTATAATTTACAATTTTCTTTTTAAATGCTCTTATTGATTTGTTGCACATACTGTTAACCCTGTATTTGGCAAATGGTGAAGACACTATCACTTGCATTCTCATTTGTAATAAAACAGATTATCTTGCTGTGAAACTTTAAGTAGACTGAGACACAACAGTAGTCACTTAATGAGCCAGAGCACATTGCAGTTAAGTATCTAAATAGATGCATACTGATTACAGGGCTGAAAAATGGTTGTGTTTACTTGCAAAAAAGAAATTGTTCATAGAACTATCATTATTTGGTGGGAAATTAACCTTTAGTTTCACAAAGGCAGTGTTTTTGAAACACTCCTAACTACAAATTGATATATGACATTGGATTTCTCTAAAGTGATTTGAAATATAAAAATAAAAAGCAGAACAAAACAAATAAGAAAACCAAACAAAGCAAAACAAAAGAACCCTTGTAACTTTCAGAATATCTTCAGAATTTTCTTATTATTCTTTTATAAATTTTACTAATTTTGGTCTTTAGAAAATTTATATATTTCTATAATGCATTCTGATTTCTCTCAGACCATCCCTTCTTATGTGTGTCCCATGTTGTTAAGCCCCGTTCTGCCTAATTGTCCCTTTAATACATTTGTGTAGTTTTGTTTTGTTTTGTGAGCCACTGAATTATCACAGAACCACCTGTTTAGCCATGAGTTTAGAAGTATCCAATGGAGCATACTGGGGCATGTTGGAATAGTAAATACTTTGGTCAGCTAGACATGAGTACTTATCAGCATAGCAATACTGACGTAGTAACATCATGGGTCTACTATGATGGTAATTGAGATATTGACATTCTTTGGTTAGAGTAAGTGCAAGGGCATGACACAAATTTGACCTGTTACAAAGTGAAAGGGTAAATGAAAGACTGATAGAATAATACAGCTTTCATGATGTCAGTATCTAACAAGGATTGGGCATTGCAATGGTGGAGCAATGCAACTGTTTGAGGGTCACCTACATTCCTGTGAGTAAACCCTCCCCTCCCCTCTGTAAGACAGCTACAAAATTTCATTTGTTCAGTGCACTGGAATTTTGAGGATTCCCCCCCCACACACACACATTTTTGTCACTTGTGCCTTAACTTTAGTGAGTTTCTGTTTGTATATTCCTGGAAAAAGTTAAAGCAACAAATTGTCACCAAGTTGGTGTATGCCATAAGCAAAAATAGACTTGGAAGGAATGATTATGTGTCCCTGGCATGGATAGCAAAACATGCAAGTGAGGCTGTACTGCCTGAGGTAGATGTTCTTTTAGAGGCAATCATAGCATGACATTTATGTATGGTATATGATAGTGCATCTTCTTGCTACAGTGGTAATTTCATGGGTCTTATACTGGACCTTAAGACATGTAACTAAGGTTGTGTTATCATGAGGTGACCATCTTCTTCTATGTAGTATGGAATAGGATTCCTACTTTTTCTACCATGTGGGTATGAGTATATCTTTAAAATAGTTGAATTAAAGTATATACCATTCAAGTCTCTGAGAATAACTCAAATGAGAAGAAATTCTCAGCAAGTCATCACAGAAGTTGCATGGCCACTGCTATATATAGAATGAGCCTTTCAATATATATACATATATATTTATATATATATCTCAAAGATGACCAATGAGGTTGGATTTTTGACTTATAAACTTCCAGTCTTGAAAGAGTTTGCCTCTATATAGATCTTTCTGAACTTTCTCATACATTCTTCCAAACTACAAAAAAGAGGCTGTTCTTTAAATTTTTTCTATCTGCTTTGCTTTATACATTTCTTTACATTGTGTCTTATGCACACTGATAAAACTATAAATTTTTCTGTATATTACACACCTTAGAATCTTATTGTTTTAAGACTTGGAAATAACAGTGAAGGATTAAAAATGTACTTGCTATTTACAATAATCTACTTTAGTACAAATACTATAGCTGATATACTAAGTGTCTACTACTCAGTTCAGGAAAATTATTTAATGTTACCTAAATGCTGTTATAATTTAAAATGTATCTTTAGAATGAACATGGTACCATGTAACTCTGTTAGCATTTGTCCTGCTTTGCATTTTATCCCCGTGGGAAACACCATAACCAAAAACAACTTGAGAAGGGTAACATTTCTTTTTAACCATTAATCAAGAAAATGCCCCACAGATGAGCTGACAAGCCAATTTAATATATGTAATTCCACAACTGTTTCTCAGTTTGTGTCAACTTGACAAAAACCTAACCAGTACATGTTCCCAATGTTGCTATAACCAATTATCATAAATTTAATGGATTCAAACAATGTAGCTTTGTCAAGTTCTATTTTTGTAGGTCAAAAATAGGAAAAGTTTAATGTGGCCAAAATGAAGGTACTAGCAAGCCCATGTTCCTTTTTCTAGATCCAAAAGTGAATATGTTTCTTTTGTCTTTTTCAGCTTCTATAAGCCATTTTGCTTCTTGATTCATGGCCTATTTTACCTGCAATACCAACAATATTGGACCTTTTTTTTTTGATCTTTAAAATTTTTAGAAAACCTTGTGATAAAATTGGGCTCACTGGAAATAATATGATAAGCCTAATGTAATATTTTCAATCATACCTGGAAGTCCCTTTGGCTATGTAATTTAATGTGTAATATGTATTCAGTTTCCTGGCAATTGAGATATAAGATGGAAGTCTTTGGCAGGAAAGTGGCAACATTCTGCTTGCTGAAATGACAGATATTGCATTATATTAACTTTAAATGAAATAATAACTTTTAATTATCATTTCATTATTATAAATTAAACCTTTTCTTTAAGTGATTTACAAATTTTGAGGTCATTATGCAAAATCAATATGAAAATATACAAGCATAAACTTGATAAAATAATTCTTAACATTGTGAGGATTGGATTGTTGATGTAATTACAGAAGATTAGATAGAGCATTTAGTGTGAGGAATAATATGGATGAAGTAAATACTTTATAGCATGTTCACTATCACTTTATGATTGGTGAATCATATTTATATGTGCATTAACACTAAAAATTAGTTTTTACATTGATCATATTAACTTAATATTCAGATTAGTTTTTAAGTATAAAATCCAAACATATTGAATAGATTCAGTCTTTAGTAGATTTCATACCTGGCTACAGGAGGTGGCATCTTCCCATTTCCATGTCCCCACTGCTAGGCATCTCAGCTAAGGTCACCTGCATTGACTCCTCGAAGCCTCTCCTACCCCAGTTCTAAGGGACTTCCTAGAGATTCCCCCCACCAACTACCCCCTTCAGCTGTAGATTTCCTTTCATTCTCCAAGCCCTCTGGACCTCTCTCCTTTCTTTCACTGCACCTGTTGCTGCCCCTAAATTCCTACTCCTTCCCCTCCCACCCAATTCCCTCCCTCCTTCTACCTCCTATGACTATTTTGTTGCCTCTTCTAAGTGTGTCACTTGGACCTTCCTTCCTTTTTTTACTGTTTATATAGTATTTTATTGGTTACCTTATTAGATTTTGAGACAATGATAGCATATTTAATACATAAAAGAAAAGGCAGAGCTGAGAGGATGATTCAGCGGGTAAAAGAATTTACCACCAAGCCTGATGACCAGAGTTTAGTTCTTTGGACCTAAACAGTAGAAGGATGGAACAAATTCTCTACAAGTTGTCCTCTGACTTTCACATTC
>NC_045030.1:112566948-112569334 GCF_008632895.1 Mastomys coucha
AAACAACAAAAAAAAAGCACATTTGATGGCAGAGACCTAAATCTAAATATTGTCTCTATTTCTTGGTCTTTTTCCCTGGGTAATTTTTCTCCTCTTTCCATCCTTCCTGTTCTCTGCCTCAAGTAGCAAAACAGTCTCTGTTAAGTACTGCTGATTAGAGGATCCATTCTTATCTTCTCTTTGTTTCTGTGGGTCCCTAACACAATGCTGTGCAAGGCAAGCTTCTGCTGAGTAATCATATTTGTGAGGAATTATCCAGTTGGACCTTCATTCTTGTTTAACTTCTTTGAGTCCATGGGGGTGTATCATGGATATCCTTTATGGCTAATATCCACTTATAAGCTATTACATAGCATGCATGTCCTTTTGGGTCTGGGTTACTTCACTCAGGATATTTTATAGTCCCATCCATTTGCTTACAAATTTCATGACTTCCTTATCTTAATAGCCGAGTAGTATTCCATTGTGTAAATGAACCACATATTCTGTATCCATTCTTTGCTTGAGGGACTTCTATGTTGTTTCCACTTTCTGGCTATTATGAATAAGGCTACTATGAACACAGTGGAACATGTGTCCATGTGGTATGGTGAAACATTTTGGGGTATGTGCCCAGGAGCGATTTGATTGGGTCTTCAGTTAGAACTATTTCCAATTTTGTTAGAAACATCCAGATTGATTTCCAGAGTGGTTTTACAAGTTTGCAATCCAACTAGCAATTGAGGAGTGCTCCTCTTTCTCCATATCCTTGCCAGCATCTGCTGTCACCTGAATTTTTGATCTTAACTATTCTGATTTGTGTAAGGTGGAATCTCATGGTTATTTTGATTTGCATTTCCCTGATGACTTGAGGACTTTGAACATTTCTTTAAGTGCTTCTCTGCCATTTGAGATTTCTCTGTTGAGAGTTTCTGTCTAGCTCTGTGTCCCATTTTTAAATTTGGATATTTGGTTTGTTGGAGTCTGACTTCTTGAGTTCTTTATATATTTTGGATATTAACCCTCTGTTGGATGTAGTGAAGATCCTTTCCCAATGTGTAGGCTGCCATTTTGACCTGTTGATAGTGTACTTTGCCTTACAGAAGCTTTTCAGTTTCATGAGGTCACATTTATCAATTGTTGATTTTAGAACCTAAGCCTTTGGTGTTCTGTTCAGAAAACTGTCTCATGTACCAATGCATTCAAAGCTATTTCCTACTTTCTCTTCTATTAAATGTAATGTAACTAGTTTTATGTTGAGGTCTTTGATCCATTTGGACTTGAGTTTTGTGCAGGGTGATAAATATGGATATATTTATATTCTTATACAGGCAGACATTCAGTTAGACCAGCACCATTTGTTGAAGATGCTTTTGTTTTTCTATTGAATGGTTTTGGTTTCTTTTTTAAAAAGAGACTACCTCCTATAGCCAGGCACGGCCCAATCCACCCACAAAACTTTCAACCCAAAATTTGTCCTATCTGAAAGAAATGCAGGGACATAGAAGGAGTGGAGACTGAATGAATGGCCAAACAGTAAGTGGCCCAACTTGAAACATATCCCATGGGCAAGCACCAATCCCTGACATTATTAAAGTTACACTGTTATGGTTGTAGACAGGAGCCTAGTCTAACTGTCCTCTGAGGAGCTCTACACAGAAGCAGACTGATGTAAGATGTAGGTCCAAGCCTCTTGTGGGAGAGTTGGGGGGAAGGTTGAAGTCTCTGAAGGGGATAGCAGCCTCATAGGTAGACTAACAGTCAATTAACCTGGACCCCTGGGAGATCACAGAGACTGAGCTACCAACCAAAGAATGAGGCCCTGGCACATATGTAGCAGACATCTAGCTCAGCCTCTGTGGCTGCCTTGTCTGGTCTCTTTGGGAAAGGATGTGCCTAATCTGGCAGAGACTTGAGTGCCAGGGTAAGGAGGATACATAGCTGGGAGCCTACCCTCTCAGAGGAGAAGGGGTGGGGGATGGGGCAAGTGGTTCTACAAGGGGGATACTGGTCAGGGGAGCAGAATTTGGACTATAAATAAATAAATATAAATAAATTAAAAATGAAATTGTATAAAGATGAATCCTAAAAGTCATGCCATATACTTTGAAAACATAAAATATTTGATCTTTCTTAAGATTCATTATTTAAAATATAAAACACTAAGCAACACAACACTAAAGAACTGACAATGGTAGACTATATTATCAGCTTGTATAATGCAATATTGCATTCTATGATTTTTCAGAAGATTTTGTTGGTAGAAATCAGCATATGTCTGCTATAAACTATAATACTTCAAAGTCTATTGTTTCCAAATATTCTTGCATTCAAAAAAACTAGCTTCTTGAGTTCTTTGTAGACATTGGATATTAGCCCTCTATCAGATATAGGGTTGGTAAAGATC
>NC_045030.1:112570118-112576339 GCF_008632895.1 Mastomys coucha
AAGAAAAAAAAAACTAGCAATCTAAGAAATATAACATTTGACATGTTTTATAGGGCTCTTATGGATCTGTATTTATAAATCCTTAATTACTTAATAATGTTACTCTTCAGACTCTGCATGGATTTTTATCAGTCTAGACATTTGTGATATCAATAATCACACCTACATTTATAATCATTTATGACTTTTGTCTCTGTCTCTCTTTCTGACTGTCTGTCTTTCTCCCTTACAAGTACACATTTCAAGATCAAATGTTAACATTGTATGTCTTTCTTAACTGCTGCTCTCTACCTTTTGGTTTTTGAGTCAGAATCTCTCACTGAACCTAGAGCTCAGTATTTTAGCTAGCCTACATGGTCAGTGATGTCTGGAGATACTCTGGTAGCTGCCATTCTCAGTGCTGAGGTTATAGTTGCATGGTAACACAACCACTTCTCTTATGAGGAGTCTTTGAATCTGAACACAGGTCTTATGCATATACAAAGCACTTGACCAACTAAGGTATCTCTCTATGCTCTCATTTATGCAATTTTAAGAAAGGAAACTTAACCTAACTTCATTTTACCATCTGCAAACTTTTATTATCCAATTGTAATGCCATGCCATTTATTTCTCCAAAGGTATCTTTAAGTGTTCAAGTTCACATAGATTGCTGCAGATACTTTCAGTATAAGTGCAAGATGAATATTTCCAATGCTACTGATAAAACCTTCATGAAAATTTCAGCACACATGTGAATCATTTTCCATTCTATTTTGTGTCAGGAACGGATCCCAGAGAGTCCTTCTCCTGCTCCCTCTCTGGAAGAGAGTCATCGTCCTGGGAGCCAGATCTCCTCCCATCCAAGCAGCAGTGTATCCAGCTCTCCATCACAGAAGGATCATCATTCAGAAAGAATGGGTGAGTAATTGCCCTGAAGGAAATAATTGGAAGATAAGTTTTTAGGGAATTCCATATTACTCAACTAAGAAAGAAAGAAGACCACAGAAGAACCGGCACTTTTTAATATAAATGCCTTTTGAAGTCATCATGGTTTTGAAGCAATAAAGGAAATAGTAGAAAGTGTTAGAATTTTCATACCCACCAAGGCCTATCTTTAATATTTTTCTTAATCTCTTGGGAGTGATACCATTAGATACTTATTGGTACACTATATGTCTTAGATGAATGTGTTGGTATGTACCACTTACTCTTAGATACTATAGTTGTAACATGTACAGCATCTCTAGGATATCTGAGATAATATATACTTTAGAGAATTAGTCATTTAAAGATAATTAAAAAGCCAAACAACATATACTATGCCACAATGTTGGAAAACGCATTTCTCTACATTTTTGTCTCACAAGACTTACCTCTTAGGAATTGTAATAGGGCCTATACAACACCTAAATTTGTTCATATGATTTTTATCTTAGCTATCATTAAAATTTTAGGTAAACCTTTTAACCATTATGAATTTCATTGTCTATAATATGGAAGCATTTACTTTTATGACTGTACTGAAATATTATGAGATGTAAGCTTGACTTCCTGTGGGATAAACATTTCAGAATGTCAAATGCTAAGAAAATTTGAGAAGATAAATGTATTTTGCTGTTTTTATTTTTACTTTGCTTAACATTTCCTTCTCTATGATCTTACTCATCTATACGGAAATTGTTAGGAATATGTAGCTAAATAAATTCTCAGTATACAATGATTATGGGTTATTTTTACTTGGTAAAATGTTCACAATTCTATTTTTATACAATCCAGTATCTTATTTATATATTTTCTTTTAGAAAAAAGATTTCTGCTTTTTGGCCAGCAGTCTATCTCCAGACATGTTTTATGTGCTTTAGATTTTCAAAGCTCATAGTAGTGTTTATTTTAAGCTCTCCAAAATAATTGGATGTTAAAGGAGGAGAGGAGTTCAGGAGATTAAGATCTGTGTTCTGTTCTAAATTTGTGCTATGAAAAGAGAGATAATTCCTTCTTCATGGAACTTTATCCACATCTACCTTTATCAGCATTATATACTATCTGTGTTCCCAGTTTTGTACATAGTTTAGTGATTCGTAAGCAAAGCTGTACATTATAATAACCTGTGAAGTTTTTTGAATGCACTATGAATTTAACTCACTTGATCTAGAACCTAATTTGAGTCCTAACATGCTTTTCTTTTCAATATCTCCTTGGGAGTTCCTAATGCACAGTGAGGTTAGAGACATGATGAACAACAGCTTGAGGATTCTGCTATTTAGTGACCAAGTTTAATTCCCAGAAAG
Source organism: Mastomys coucha (assembly GCF_008632895.1). Classification (NCBI taxonomy): domain Eukaryota; kingdom Metazoa; phylum Chordata; class Mammalia; order Rodentia; family Muridae; genus Mastomys; species Mastomys coucha. The sequence continues at coordinate 112,572,389 of NC_045030.1, forward strand.
AAATATTTAACCTTTTCTCTAGTTGATGGACAGGGACTACCTAGCTGTTACAAACTTGAGTACAAATGATTATAGGAAATCTGAATAAGACAAGAAGCTAAAACTGAATAAATTTAATGAATTAGAAAACTAAATAAAGCATGTATTATTCTGTTGGGATAATTTTTATATTGGGTTATTAAAAGAAAATGTGGAAGCTATTTCTTTTTTTAAAATTTATTCCTATATAATCTACCTATGCAGCAGAGAGAATCAATTATTGAGTGAAAGTTGATTGTACATGGAAATATAGTTGCCTAGTGCCAAATGTTATGGCATAGGAAAATGGGTAATATATTTCAACATAAAATAAAATATTTCATATAAAATGGAATATCTTAGAAAATTGACAAATAGTGCTTATGTAATTCCACAGAGAGTGATTTTCAATATATGTACATTTCACAACTGCCCAGCCATGATAGAAATGTTATCTACAATTGAATAGAAAGGTGTAATAGATTTTAGCTGTAAAATTATAGTATCTTATTTATAGAGCTACAATGTTTCAATGAAATATAACTGCAGAGAATGAAATGATAAATTGCAAATTAGTATTTTTTTCCTGTAAGGGTAAATGTTTTTCAAAGTCTTGTAGTAAGTGCTAGAACATTATATTCTACTCTGAATTTTTTATATATTTATAAAAGTTTCCACAGTAAGTTAAAGGTGAAATTATTTTAACCTCATGGATGAATAACTGATAAATTCTTTTTTGAAATATTTTGAGTTTATTATTTATATACCCAAACACTAATTTGCATAATAATTTCAAGGAAGAAATACATACACAATTCAAATAGTATATATTAAAACATTGCTAGTAATAAATGTGAATGATACGATAAAATTCATATGATTTGTCATCTTTGTGATTCTCATGATTTTGGCTATCATAGCAAATCTTTCTTATATAACAGAAGTTTATAAAATAAATGTAAGTTGTTGGAGTATGTTAGCCATTTATGTACTTTCATGCATTTCTTTGGGTATTTTGCATGAAACTATACCCAGTTCCCTTTTTCATTTTTAGTTATGATGCCCAACAATAGAGAAGAACTTATTGTTGACCAAGATAATGGACAAAGCATAAAAAATTTCCAGAGGGATAATAAAGGTAAAATGATTTTGGCTTATTTGATATGTGAATGAAGATTAGACACTAACTCAGTACTGCAGTAGTGTATATCTAATTGGTCTTTATCCAAGTCAGAGTAGATTAATGCTGGTTTTGAATAAATACTTTTGATCATGAAAATAGTTTGTACAGATTTTTGCTTGGTGTTGTAGATTTGAAACAAACCTTAAGTTTGTTAATGCATATGGCTAAAAAGTTTCAGTCTGTATTTTCAGTATACCTTCTCAAGATTTATGTATTATATATGTATATACATGTATAATATGTAAAATTTTTAAAATATAGTTATATGACTAACTATTTCAAATTCACATTCACAAAATCTGAGTTGTTGTGATGGCAAAAGGCTGATCTCTTATGTATGTCAAACATTTTAAAGGTATTTGTTAATTTAGGCATTTCAAATTAAATCTTCCTAAGAAATCCATTTAGTAAAGAAATTTCAGGTGATTCTTCCCTGAAATGAAAGCTAAGACATAAAAAACAAAGATATTTTGTTATAATCTGTACATTATTACTACTACACTGAGTTTTATAGCAGTTTACACACATACACACATACACACTTATTCACTAAAGATCTGTTTTTACTTTATTCAAGGATATATTTTATATCTCTATTAAAATGTTCACATTATTTGGAATACAAGATTCAGTGTGATGAAGTGTCAATAGAGAATTGTCTCTTAATTCTGGAGGCTGAACTTGCTTCATTATTACCTAGATGAGCATTTTAGCTGTAATTTGGAAAAATGTATGATTTTAATTTCAGTGATCCATGGTTGGTTTCCTTGCCACATGTTTAGTATTTTCTTAGCCAGATACTGAAAGACCATACCCTCTGGGACTGTGCCATGCAAATGATTGATTACAGAATAGTTGTCAGAATGAAACAAGTCTGGTTTGGTATAGTAGAGATCTTAAACACTTAGGCAAGTAATAAAATTTCAGTTAAAAGTGAAACTTCATTCCTAATCCAACAATTTGTTCCTGAGACCACTTTTTTTAAAAAACCAAATCAGACCTCTTTGAACACTGCTGGAACATGAGGGTATAGACACATTAATTTATTTTGATAAAACAGAATTGATTGCATTTCTTTATTACTTTGGAATGGGGCAGTAAACTCATTTCACTCAAATAGTTTGGCCATATACTGATAGCCATATATTGATTGACAATAGCAAACATGTTGAAGTATATCAATATTATAATGGAAAGTTTTCTTTAAGAAAAAAGACTTCATTTCAACTTCTACCTATTCTTTTTGTGATAGAAAGGCAAAAATGTATTTTTTCAACTACATTTCAATTACTGAAAGGCAACAAGTTACAGTGCAAACCTCAACATTTATTAAGTATGACAAATAAGCAGTTTATACAACTGGAGCAAACATATGCTTTCACATCTGCTTTGAATAATATCATAATTTTAAAGATGATTTATATCTTTGCAAACTATAAAATGCCAACATTGCCATTATTCACAAAAATCTGAAAATGAAAAAAATGCTGCTATTTTTCAAATAGCCTAATTATTTCTGTGCTTTGCAAAACAATAATACATGTCTTAAATAATTATTTGAACTTTGCATTGAACTTCAATATGTGAGCATATAAAGTTTATGTGTACTGGGATTGCTTCACGCTGAAGTCTTTCAGACTGTATCCAGAATGACTCACCAAATGACAATTTTTATTTGAATTAAATGTTCTAACTAAACATACTAGTCATTGAAGTTGGGTGTTTGATTTTATCTCTCTTTAGACTTTGCCAAATAAATTAACCAAGTCAATCGCGTATTATAACATTGTGTCATATGGTTCCTTTGGTGGTGACCTCAATTTCTTTTCATCTCTAAGATCCCACATTAAAGAAAACCAGGAGGGTTTTTAATCTAAAAATAATTCCAGACAATTTTTCTTCACATCATTAATGCTCTGATATGTTCTTCAACTGTTGAAAAAGTTAGTAATATTCACTTCTATTTGGTCTATTGATATTGTATAATACAATGTTTTAAAGTTCATTGTTCATGAAGACACATTTTGATGGTGATATCATAAAAATTCCTCCTGTTATTTAAATTAATGAATATAAAGCAAGAAGAAAACTGGAGTTTTCTTCTATGCAGTATAGCAAAATTCTCATAACACATCATTAATAAGGCTAGTCACATGTAGAAATAGTTGGAAATCGAATGAGTAGTACAAAAAACATGGTATGGGCAAGGGGCAAGCAATACTTTACAGAGATCATTGTGCCAGAGTTTTACAAGGGAAAAACTCGTTTTACTGACTGAAAAGCCCTTATTACTGAAAGTAGATGTTAATAAGCTATATCCTTGCTTGCAGCAATTGTGGTGTATATTTGTTGTATGTGGTTGCTTCTAACATTTGGCTGCTTTCAGTAAATGATTGTCAAAACACATATAGATTATTCTGGGTAAGGGGAATGGAAAAGTGCATAGCTTAAGATTAAAGCTTTAAATTAATGGGAGAATTGATCTTCTAAATATTTTGAACCTTGTAAATTTTATATATTTATTTTTTATTTGTTCTCATATATTCCATCTAAACTGCAATTTTCCATCCTTCCTCTCCTCACAGTTTCTCCTCCCAATATCCCCATTCACCCCCAATTTACTGCTCCTCAGTTTACCTTCAGAAAAGATCAGGCCTCCCATAGATATCAATCAAACATGGCATAGCATGTTGCCAAAAGTTTAGGTGTCTCCCCTCATATTAAGGACATAGAAACCCAATAGGAGAAAA
>NC_045030.1:112576633-112592037 GCF_008632895.1 Mastomys coucha
GAGAGGAATAAACAAACAATGGAATCGAGCCATGTTTCTGCTACATGTCCAAAGTGTATTATTCAACTACTAAGAATCAAGCAGGCAGGCAAAAACCCTTCCCCCCAGTCTGCCAGTATCTCATGGCCCAATCAGCATCTTCATCTTTGGTCTCTTGAGGCAGGTGTAGCTGTTAGCAGAAACTTGGAGAGAGGTGAAGTGACTAAACAAAAGAGCTTTGTTGAAGTAAATAAGCCTCACCCCAGGTGGGCCTATTACTTGTGGCAAGCCAAGGTCTGAGACAACCAGTTCTTGGCTGAAGGAGGTTACAGTATGGTTTTTCTTGTGGTGTCCTTGAACCATCTTTTTTTCTACAGTCTTTCCTACCCTCTTCAGCAAGATTCCTCAAACTCAATCTAGTTGTTTGGCTGCGGGTCTATGCATCTGTTTCTATCAACTGCTAGATAAGCTTCTCTGATGGTGATTGTGCCTGGCTCCTGCCTACATGTATAGTAGAGTATCATGAGGAATCATTTTATTGACTTATTTTTTTGTCCATGTATGTTTGGTTCCATCCTAGGTCTGGTCTCTATAGCCTGTGGTAGCTGGCAGTCCAGGCAGTTTTAGGGCTGAATTCCCTCTCATGGCATGGGTCTAAGGCTGGACCAATCATTGGTTGGCCACTCCCACAAATTTTGTGCCACCTTTACCTCATCACTTCTTGCAGACAGGACAAATTGTAGGTTGAAGGTTTCATTCCTGGGTTGGTGTTCCAATCACTCCACTGGAAGTGATATAGGGTTACAGGAAATGGTCCATTCATGCTCCATATGCCCCATTACTAGGAATCTTAGCTCGTATCATTATAATAGATGTCTGGTAAAACTAGGTTTCTACCTTGCCCCCAAATTGAGATTCAATTCCAGTTGTCTCTTCCAGTATACTCTCTCCCTCTCCCCTATCCTATCTATTCCATCCTATTCCCATTCTCACATGCCTCCAGTTCACCCAAGCTATTTTATTTCTCCTTCCCAGGGAGCTTCATGCATTTCCTCCTTGATCCTTCCTTATTACTTAGCCTCTCTGGGTCTATGACTTATAGCATGATTAAATTTACAGGTAATATTGACTTATAAGTGGACAAAACCAATGTCTGTTTTTTTGGTCTGAGTTACATCACCTAGGTTGTTTTTTTTCCTAGTTGTATATACATGCACACAAATTTTATAATGCTCTTTCTTTCCTTCTTTTATTAACAGCTAAATAATACTACACTGTGTAAATATACCATATTCTGTTTATCCACTGCTCAGTGGAGGGATATCTAGGTTATTTCCAGTTTCTGACTATTATGAACATAGGTGAACAAGAGTCCTTGTAATGGATGGGAGCATTCTTTGAGTACATGGCCAGGACTGATATAGCTGGTTCTTGAGTTAGGTTGATTCCCAGTTTTCTGAGAAACAACTATATTGATTTCCAAAGTGTCTGTACAAATTTGCACTCTTAAAAACATGGAGAAGTGTCCTCCTTGCTACATATCCTCAACATGAGCTGTTACTTATGGTTTTGATCTTAGCCATTTTGACTGGAACCTCAGAGTCATTTTGATTTTTATTTCCCTTATGGGTAAGGAGGTTCTACATTTCTTTATGTATCCCTTGGCTATTTGAGATTACATTGTTGAGAATTCTCTGTTTACATCTCAACCCCAAGTTTTAATTGGTTTATTTGTTTTGTTGATGTCTAGTTTCTTGAGTTACTTATATATTTTAGAAATTAGCCCTAGATCAAATGTAATATTGGTAAAAATATTTTCTCATTCTGTAGGCTGACATTTTTTTTCTATTGAAAGTGTCATTTTCCTTATAGAAGCTTTTCAGTTTCAGGAGGTCCCATTTATTGATTGTTGATCTTAGTGCCTGAGCTATTGGTATTCTATTCAGGAAGTTATCTCCTGTACAAATGAGTTCTAGGCTAGTTCCCATTTTCTCTTCTGTCAGGTTTATTGTATCTGGTTTTATGTTGAGGTTTCTTACCCACTTGGACTTGAATTTTTTGCAGAGAAATAGATATCATTCTACTTGCATTCTTCTACATGTAGACTGCTAGCTAGACCAGCACCATTTTTGAAGTTACTTATTTTTCCCATTGTATAATTTTGACTTTTTTACCAAAAATCAGGTGTTCATAAGTGTGTAAATACATGCCTTCAGTTGGATTCCATTGATTGACCTGACTGTTGCCATACCAGTACCATTCAGCTTTGATTACTCTTGCTCTGTAGTACAACTTGCTATCAGAGAGGGTGATACATCCAGAAGTTTTTATTGTACAGGATTGTTTTAGCTATACTGGATCTTTTTGTTGTTTTTCATATGAGATTTTCCATTTTAATATCTTAAACAGTTTTATTCATTTCCTTCTCTTGTTTGTTGATTTGTTTCTTCTTGGCTTTCTTTAAAGTATTTATTCATTTCCTTCCATTGTTTATTTGTGTTTTTCTGGATTTCTTTAAGGTATTTATTCACTTCCTCCTTAAGAACCTCTAACATTTTTGCAAAATTAGTTTTAAGGTTGTCTTCTTAGATATCCATGGCTTGCTGAAGTAGGATAACTGGGCTGTGGTTGTGTATAATGACCTAACTTTTGTTAATTATGTTTTTATGCTGGCTATTAGTCATCTAGGTTTAGATTAATTATAGTTTAACATCCTGATTTCTTAGTTTATGGAAGGATGGAATTTTTTTTTTTAACCTTTGCTTCTGTTTCTTCTCCAAACTTCTGGCCTGAGTGGTCTGTGGTCTTCATTACTGATGATTCCTCAGTTTCAAAAGGGTGTATCTGCTGGGATTTTGCTGGCCTAAATGACCTTTGGAGCTTTGGGTGCTGGTATTGCCTTTGGGGTTCTAGAGTTCTGGGGTCCTGAGGACTGGCATGACCTCTAGAGTTCTGAGTATTGGTGTTGCCTCTGTAGTTCTAGGTACCCCTGTGGCTTCTGGTAGAACAGAGGGCTTCTGTGGTTCTAGGTACCAGCCTGGCCTCTGGTTCTGGATCATGGTTTAGCCTCCAGTAATGCATATTGTCTTCTGCTGGAGTTGAGGGCCCAGAGTTCTGGGTACCTAAGTGTCCTCTGGTAGTGCAGGGTGCTTCTGCCAGAGTTGTGGTCTGGGATATGAGGGTGAGAGGAGAGTGTGCTGTTGCGGAAAGTTGAGCAAGCTCTAAGATATGTTGACAGTTAGTGGTCAGGAACCTTTCTGTGCTCTGGGTACTGGCAATGAGTCCAGTAGAGTAAGGGGCTTCTGCCATAGTTGTCACAGATATGGATACAAAGGTGGGATGCCTTTATGTATATTTTAATATATCATATCCATAAAATTTCTCACTGGTACATTAATAAGTATTATATCATACTTATAGATAAATTTAGGGATAATATCTATACTATATTATGTAATAATTAATGAACACTTTTCTGTTTAATATTTCACTGATTTCTTTCAGCAAAAATATGTTTTGGCATTCTTATTAGTTTTGAATAATTAAACACGTTATTTTATTTTCAAACATCAAACTTGGGTTCTACTCTTTATTATAATATAAAAAATGTTAAGTTAATATATTAAGCTTATAAACTTCTATTTTACTGAGATTTCCTTTTTAGGTATATCTACCAAAGAGAGAATGTTTTGTGACATGATTTGTATGCTTTTGCTTTCTTTTATGCTCATAATATAATGTGTAGGATTTTGCTTTATTCACTGTATTTAATTGGAAAGAAAAGGTTCTCCGGCTAAAGTACAGAGTGGTGTTCACCCATGGGCAAACATATATATTTAAGGAACAGCTCAAAACTATGTTAATTTATGTAACCAACAGAATTAAGTACTTACTTTGGATCTCCCTTCTCATACTCTTTTGAGCAGATTTACAGTACTACATATAGAGTTCTATCTCTGGAATGAGTCTTGAATCCAACCACAGAACAGAGAGTTATTCTCCTAAAAGCTATCTCACTATTGCATATAAATGGGCATGTTTCTGTGGCTGGTTGGTACTGCAGTTCATAAGGTTTCTGGCAAGGCAAAGTTGCTGATGTCTTTTCTCACTAGCAAGCTGAGTAGCAGCTTCCAGCATTATAAAGCCAGCTAGCAGGAGGAAACTTTCATCCCAGCAAAGTTCCAGCTTGATTTCTTAACAACATGCAAGCAAAATATGAAGTAGCCTAAGCAACACAACCTTTCCATTTTGTTTAGTTCAGTAACAATGAGGAATTACTTGGGCACATAATTTTCTGAGAGCCTCTAGGGGCTTTCTGATGAGCAACTTAGAAGATCATGTGTATCCAGAATTAAAATTTCTACAAATTACTCATAATTTATAGGAGGAGATTTTTCCAACTATACAGGATATCATCTTACTCATTTAAAATATACATTGCTATTGAACTTTGGTTTTAAGATGGCAGGTTTCCCTATGTCTTTTATACTGCTTTCATTTTAGAAAACTTCTACAACTCCTTCATCTACCTTATTCACCCACTCCCTCCATGCTTAAGACTTTCAGCTCATAGTATTTCTTCTCATTAATTTCATCTTACCTATATTCTACTATATTCCACTTCCTTGAGGTAGTCACCTACTAAATGACCCCTTTCTATGTATCTGGCCATTATAGTACCCCTAGAGTGAACACACAAAATTAAATATTTAAATCTATGATCCTCATATGCAATCTGAAATAGCCACTATGGAAATCTTTTTGAAGCTAGAAATGGAACTACTACTACTAATTTTCCATACCTGATATACGCAAAGAACATTATTTCACACTACTGAGATACTCAGAGATTCATACTTATTGGTGATCTATTCAAAATAGTTGTAAATATAATCAACTCTGGTAGCCATCAAGTGATGAACCAACAATGAAAATGTGGTATGTCTACACAAGAAAGTTCTATTACACGTAAAGAAAAAATGAGATAATGAATTTTACATGTGAATGAATGGAACTGAAAACAGAAATACAGAATATAGCAACCCAGTTTACAAAATTATTCATGTTCTTCCTTAATATACGGTTTGCTAAAATTTTATTTGGAATTTTATAGTTTCAAAAGGTAGGGTTGTTGGCTTGCAGTATCTTATATATCATAATTTTTTGTATTTAGTACAAAGAGGCCCATTTTAAAAATACAAATTGAAATTATTTATGCATATATTTCATTTATTAATTGTTAATTCTTAGAATTATCTACTTGATATCTTTCAGCCATGGTTTTCTTATATTTAATTTGTAATGATATGTTTTAATTGAAATAGATTTATATTACTTTCCCCCTTCCTTTTATCCCTCAAGATCCTCCCAGAAACTGTCTGTTGATTCTTACATATTCTCCTACTGCCAAGTTCATAGATTCTTTTCTTTTGATTATATTGTGTATAAATATATATACACACACATATATATGTATATATGTGTATGTGTGTGCATGCGTGTGCACAAATGTATAAACATAAGCTGCTGAGTGCTTTTTATGTTGTGTATACATGGCTTCAGGTCTGACCACTCTGCGTTGGACAACTGTTAAGGGCTCTCATCCCTGGGAGAGGCCAATTCTCCTTCCAGCAGTTATTTGTTGCTTGTACTTCCTTGCCTAGTGGTGGGTCAAAGGCAGTGGCTTAGGATGGAAATAGTAGGATAAAAGTGATATAAAGTGGGAATCAGAATAGTAGGGAGGAGAGAGGGAAGTCTATATAAAAGAAGAAAGAAGGATGGGGAACAAATAACACCAAGGTTGTTTGATAAAGCTACAAAGAGTTATGTTATCTTATATTTACCTAACTTGTACATACTACATATATGTGTGTGTGTATGTGTGTGTGTGTATGTATACATGTGTATATTAAAATAAATTAAGTTACTTGAGCTATCAATGTTCCCTGAAAAGAACTATAGACTATCAAAATCTTTAGTAGCAGTCATGATAAACCTCCATTCAAAGAGCTGTTTAGGGTAATCAAAAATGACTCCCAAAACAATGCATAGTATTAGTGTAGACATTACTGCCTTTTACAGGTTAAAGGTGGGTCCCTCTCATTGGATATGGCACACACTTAGAACAAAGGACTCTAATAGCCAAGCTGGATATGACTGAAAGACTCCTGTGGTCTAGCTTTCATAGCTCTAGAAAATGCTATGCTAATTGTCCTAAATAGTTGTATCCAGTGGCAATACCTATGAATCACAACAATTACTGGCATGGTAAGTATGCATAAAGGTAAAATGAGTGATATTCATATGTCACGCAAAATGTAGACATTTTATTGAGGGACATTTTTCAAAGCTTAAGTTCATGTTTTGCTAACTAAAGAAGCATTCTGATTAATTTTTGTATTTTACATCTTTTAATAGCATGTAACTTTGAAAGAATTACTCTGTTTACATCCAGCTTCTTGAGTTGATGTGGTTGTGAGGGTTTCCAATGTTCTCATGTTGCTCTTAGATGAAGAACCTTTAGTAGTGCTTTACATTAGAGGATGATATTGTTTGAGTTTTTCTTTTCATTTTTGATAAATATAGGAGAAGCTTTTAAACTTTATTGATTATTTTCAAAGAAGCACTTTGATTTGGAGTAAATATTTTCCTGAGTAAAATATCATTGATTTCTACCTTTATCCTTATTTTTTCTTTCTATTTGATCTGTTTTTGTAACACCATTTATTTTACTCTGTAGTGGGAAATTAGGACAAACAACAATATGAACTAACTAGTACCCTCAGAGCTCCCAGGGTCTCAACCACCAACCAAGGACTGCACATGGTGGGTCTGATTGTTCTGGCAGCATGTGTATAGTAGAGGATTGCAAATTCGATCATCAATAGGAGGAGAGGACCTCAACCCTGTGAAGTTTCTGTGCCCCAGTGTAGGTGAATGCCAGGGCCAATAAGTAGGAGAGGGTGGGATGGCAGGCATGGGGAGGGGGGAGGCAACAGGGGTTTGTTCTTGTTGTTTTTGTTAGTTACTTTGTTTGTTTTTTGGAGGGGAAACTGGGAAAGGAGAAATTTACATGTAAATAAAATATCTAAAAAATAAAAACAAAACAAAACAAAACCCACAATGTTACTAGAAGACAGTCTACACCAAAAGAGGGAAAATACATTTGTCAAACATATCAAAATAAACACAAATACTACTACTACAAAAATGATATCCAGTCTTATACTTTTGTATTAGCTAGTATATATTTTAATAAATTAATTCCATTTTCTCAAAATTGTATGGAGTTTTACTATGTTAGTCATGTTGCAATAACATAATAATATCTTCAATAAACATCATAAAATTATTAAATTAATTAAGCTTGTTGTTAAAGAAGTTTCAGTTCATGACCATTTGCTTATGATGTTACTGGGTCTATATATAGGCAAAAATTAATGCAAAGAACATGTGATAGAATGCTCACATCATAGAGTGCAGGAAGCCCAGACAGAAGGAAGCCTGAAGATACTGTGTTCTCTTCAAAAGGATACCTCTAGGAATCTGACTTCTTTCTATCAGAAATTACCTCTTAAAATTTCTGTTAGTTCCCAATGATACTATCAGCTAAGGAGCAAGTATTTAACACATCACATTTGAGACATCACTTAAGATCTAAACCACTATATTTTACTTCTTTCTCTCAGGGGCTAACTTTAATATCTTAGTCAAAATGCATTCAGTCCATCTCTAAAAGTCTGAACTGTTTCATCTTTACTATCCAACTAGAGGGGAGACCCCTCAGAGCCAGCAGAAAGAATGGAAACAGGCAACCTCAGAGGTAGGAGGTTGGGGAACGAACCCTCCAGAATGTAACAGAGACCTGGGAGGTGAGAGACTATCAGGACTCAAAGCAAGGAGCTTTAGATGAAATGCCCTACATTGGGCATTTACTAGACTTTTAGAGCCCACCTCCAGAAGGAAGACAGGGCATCAAATGAGGAATGGGGTTGCCATCCTGCAGTCAAAACTCTGACACTCAATTGTTCCTGTCTGAAAGAACTTCAGGGATGGAAATGGAGAGGATCCTAAGGAAAAAAAAGGTAGGGTGACACTATTACTAAGGCTATGGAGTTCTCACAAAAAGGGACCTAGCATGAACACACTGCAGAAGACCCAACAAGCAGCTGAAAGAGTCAATGCAGATATTTGTACCCAATTTATGGACAGAAGCAGCTGACCCCTGTTGTTGAATTAGGGAATAGCTAGAAGAAGCTGAGAAGTAGGGCAACCCTGTAGGAGGACCAGCAGTCTCAATTAACCTAGGCCCCTGAGATCTCTCAGACATGGACCACCAACTACGCAGCATACACCAGCTGATATGAGGCCACCAACGCATATACAGCAGAGGACTGCTGGTCTGGGTTTAGTCAGAGAAGGTGAACCTAACCCTCAAGAGAGTGTAGGTTCCAGGAAGTTTAGAAGTCTGGTGGGGTAGAGGGTAGGAGGTGGGGTCCTCCTTGTGGAGACAGAGGCAGGGAGGACGTGTGGGATATGGAACAGTCAGAGGAAGGACCAAGAGGGGAATAAAATCTGTAGTTTAAAATAAATAAATAAAATATAAACAAACAAACAAACAAAACAAAACAAAAATACCCCCAAAATTAAAACAAAATAGAAAACTGAAAAATAGGAAAATGTTATGGGCGAATTGGACCAAACTCAATAATGACTAAATCCTATAGCTCCATATCTGTATCCCAAACATGTGATAGAATTATTCAAGCACTAAAAACTTTGGAATAGCAATACCTATCTGCTGACTACAGCTTTTCTGGCATATCACTTATGTGGGTTTAACACATTCTTCAGATTTTTGACATAGCATCTCAAGCCTTCTTTAATGCTTGGTGCAGCCACAGATTGGCTGGCACTTAAATTTGTCCTTCAATATATCAGTAGACATTTCTCATAAGTATAATTTTTAGATTCTGCATGTCTCCAAGCCAAATATCATATGAAAAATGCCAAGATCTACAATGGGATACTTCAATAGCTGGGTTCCCTTGGGACAGGGCTACAGTAGCTTCTTATTTCTTATCTTTGTAAACATAGGAAAACATTTGTGGGGATACTGTTCCATATTGTCCTGTGCAGGCTCTAGTCTCAAAAGTTCTACAGTTTTAAACATTTGACCTTTTGATAGATGTTGCCTTCTTACTTAATGAGATACCATCAAGGCACATTTACTATTCCCTGGTGCTATGTAACTTATTTTTGCAACACTGCTAATTTCTTTGTCAACTGCCCCTACGTTGGCCTGAATTGTATATTTATGAATTGTCTTTTCTAGCCAAGTTGAAATTATTTATTAATCATTGTAATGTGCCTTTTGCTCTAAACTCTCAGCATAAATTTGGTTAAAAGCAGCCAACACTGTTCATACCACTGTACAAATGCTATGCGGTTTTGAAACTTGTGCTGGCTGAATGATAATCTATTACATGGATGTACCATATTCCCTTCTCTATCCATTACGTATTAGCTATTATATGTGATGTTGTTTTGAATAATTGTGTAGAATTTTTGTGTTGAATTATACTTTAATATATGTTATACACACAACTGGGAATGAAATTTATGTGTCTTATGGTAACTCAACAAGATAATTACTTGAAACACTACCACATTGTTTTTTTTTAAATATTTTTGTTAGAAATCTTTGCAGATTCTAAATTTTTGTGCCATTCTTGTCAACTCTTACTATTGCCTATTATTTATCATTTTATTAATAACGGATTGGTATATGTGAGCTTATCTCATTAGAATTTTGACTTGGATTCCCTGATAAAGATTGGAGTACCATTTCTTGTACTTTTAGTACTCCTGCACATCTTTAGAGAGATACTTAAGTTTTTTATTTTTAAATTTGGATGGTCTTATTTCAATTTTTAGATGTTGAAGTTATTTACATAGTAATTTTAGTTATAAGGCTCTTCAGATGTAATTTTAAAATATCTCATCTCACTTTATTTTTTTATTTTTTCAAAATATTACTTAATGAAAAAAATAAGCTGATAGAGATCACTACTTCTGTGAAGTATCACAGTCCTTCTGAAGAAACCATTCCAGAATATATCTCACTCCCTTTTCTCTAAGTGTTATAACTTTAAGTCTTACACTTAGACTTAAGATCCTCTTTGAATTATTGTATTTGCTGATGGCTAGTCTACTGACTTCATTCTTTTGCATACAGATATCCAATTGTCCCAGCACCATTTGTTGAACACTTTTCTTCACTGGATTGAGTTGGCACCATTATCAAAAAAATCACTTCACCATCAAAGTAAGGGTTGATTTCTTGACTGAATTTTATCCTAAGGTCTATATCTATTCTAATGCTAGTTTTACCATGTCTTGAACACTGTATCTTTATAGAAAGATTTATAATTGGGAAATGTGAATCCATTTTTAAAACAGGATTGTTTTGACTAATTTTGGAACTTATTCATTTCTATGAGCATTTTAGAATCAATTTCAACACCAATTTATGCTGAAACGCCCAGTAGAATTTCAATAAGGCTAGTTTTGTTAATGAAAATAGTTTTGGTGAGTTTTTCCATTACATATTGTAATATTACAAATTGTAACATTACATATTGTGCTTTATGAATGCAAGGTATCTCTTTAGAAATTCCTTACACCTTCTTAATAGCATTTTCTGGATTTCAGTACATATTTTATACATAACTATAGTTAATTCTCAATTCTCAACTGATTTTTAGCCAATTGAAAATGGAGTGCTTTATTAGTTTAAATTTCAGATTGTTCACTGTTACTGTATAGAAATATAAATATTTTTTCCAAACTGATCTTGTTTTCTTTATCTTTTGGAATATTAAATACCTAATGGTCATATATAGATTACCTGATGTGATTTTCTGTTTTATTTATGATTCGTATATATCATTTTATTTACCAATAAGACATGTTTATCTGTCTATTGGTAGCTCTTTTTAATTCCTCCCTGTGAGTGAGATTTCACTAGATGAAGGAGAAGTAGTGAAATTAACATCTTTGTTTTATTCCTAATGTTCTAAAGAAAATCTTTCAGTATCCTTTGCTCAATTATGCAATTATGAAGAAAGTTTTTCATAGATTCTATTCTTAACTTTGGCAGTTTCTTTTTTTCATCCACTTTGTCTTATATTATTATAATGCAAGTATGTTAGATTTGATCAATTTCTTTTCTATTTTTGATTCAATGGAGATGATCCTATGGTTTTGGCTGTTTAATCTATTATCATACTAGATTAATTGATAAATTTAAACATAAACTCTTTTCTTATATTTTATGGTAAGAAAATTATGAGATATATTCTTCTAACAATCTTTAAGTTGAGAATACTACTATTGTTTGTGCTGTACAATTTACTATTTGTACTGTACAATTGTATATAGCTGCTTTCTAGAACTTTTAGTTTTTATGTAACTGAAGTTTTATACTCAGTAAAGTACAATTCCCCATTTCCCAAACAACTGTTTTCTGAAATCAGCTACTTTCTCTGATACTATATGCTTGAAAAATACCTTAAATACACATGGAGAAAGAAGCATTTCTCTCTGTGTCTAGCTTGCTCAAATATCATATCTTCTAGGTTCACATATGTCATAGAATATCACTAGGTATTTTACTTATTTAAAATGGATTGAAATTTAAATAGTTGTGCATTATACTTTATTCATATATTTTCCATTGGTAGATATTTCAAGAGTTTCCTTGTTTTGGCCATTTTGGATAAATAGTTATGATCACTGGCACATAAGTATCAGCTTTGATTCTTTTGAATCTATGCCCACATGTAGTACTAGATGCTATGGTTTCTATTTTGAGAAACACCAATACTTATTCTTCAAAGTGGCTCCATCATTTTACATTCCTACCAGCAATATACAGGGTTTCTGATAATGCTACATTGTTTTTGTATCAGTAATATTTTTTCATCATTACCAAACTACTTGACAGAAACTTTAGTGAGGTTTAATTTAGCTCAAAGTTACAGGATATTTCAAGCCATGACGGAAGAAAATTCAAGAAAACCAGAAGAGTTTAGACTGTCTGCCAGATTATGTGGCAGCAAGTGACATAGTATCAACCTGTCAACCAACTAGGAAACATAGGATAGGACTATACTTGTAAGTGAGCATAATTTTCAAGGGTTTAGCTTTACAGGCTTATATTTGCCAGAAAGATCCAATGTCCCAAAAGTTCTATAACCTTCTGGAACTGTGCCACAAAACTGAGACCCAAGTACTTTAAACATGAGCCTGTGTGGCACATTCCAGATTCAAATCATAATATTGTCAACACTTAAGATTTTTCATTAAAAATATTCAAGTAAATATGATAAGCTCACATTTTACATTTCACTGTTTAGTGACACAGAATATAATTTTATTTATCCACTAGTCATTTATGTCTTCTTTGCAGAAATTTCTATTTGATTTTTTAATCTTTTAATCTATTTTTTGCTTTGTTTGTTTATTGTATTATAAGTCTTACTTAATATATTATGATAATATATTATCAGGTTTTAAAATAGATTCTACTATTTAATTTCTCTGTTGATTGGCTGTTTTCTTTTTTTATTCTTTTTTTAAATTAATTAATTTATTTTTTACACTCCATAATTTATTCAACCCCTGTCTGCCCTCTGACTGTTTCACATCCCATAGTTCCTCCCCAAAACCTGTCTCCACGAGGATGTTCCCAACCCTCCTCCACCCCAACAGACCTCACTCTAAACAGGCCTCCAGTCTCTTGAGGCTTAGGTACATCATCTCTGATTGAACACAGACCCGGAAGTTCTCTATTGTATGTGTGTTGGGGGCCTCATATCAGCTGGTGTATGCTGCCTGGTTGGTGGTTCAGTGTTTGAGAGATCTCAGGGTCCAGATTAATTGAGACCTACAGGGTTGACATCCTCCTCAGCTTCTTCCAACCTTTCCCTAATTCAACCACAGGGGTCAGCAGCTTCTGTCTATTGGTTGGGTACAAATATCTGCATCTGACTCTTTCAGCTGCTTGTTGGGTCTTCTGGAGTGTGGTCATGCTAGTTCCCTTTTTGTGAGCCCTCCATAGCCTCGTAATAGTGTCAGGCCTTGGGACCTCCCCTTGAGCTGGATCCAATGTTGGGCCTATTGTTGGACCTTCTTTTCCTCAGGCTCCTCTCCATTTCCATCCCTGTAATTCTTTCAGACAGGAACAATTATGAATCAGAGTTTTGACTATGGGATGGCTCCTCTCTCCCTCATTTGAGCGGTTGGCTATTTTATTATGAAAAAAAATTATTTTATTTTTTACAGTCCTGTCATTACTGTCCTTCTGATCTGCCCTCGCACAGTTACTCATCCAATTCCTCCTCCCCCTGTCTCCAAGAGGATATCCCCTACCCTCTCCAGGCCTCCCTACTGCCTGGAGCCTCAAGTCTCTCAAGGATTAGGCTCATCTTCTCTCATTAAGGCCAGATGAGGCAGACCTCTGCTGTTTATGTGTCAGGAGCCTCAGGCGAGCTTGTGTATGCTAGCTGGGGGTCTGGCTGGGTTAGTTGAGATTGATGGTCTTCCTTAGGAGATGCCCTCTTCTTCATGTTCTTCAAACCTTTGCCTAATTCAACCACAGTGATCCCAAACATCAGTCTATTGGGTGGATATAAGCATCTGCATCTGTCTCAGGCAGCAGCTGATAGAGCCTCTCAGAGGATAACAATGTCTCCTGTCTGTAAGCACAACACAGCACCAGAAATAGTGTCAAGCCTTAGAAACTCCCTTGAGATGAATTCCAATTTGGGCCTGTCACTGGACTTCCTTTCCTTCAGTCTCTTCTCCATTTTTGTCTTTGAAGTTCTTTTGGATAGGAACAATTCTGGGTCAGAGTTTTTGACTGTGGGATAGCAACCTCATCCCTCCACTTGATGCCCTGTCTTTCCACTGGAAGTGGACTCTATGATTTTTCCTCTCCCTACTTTGTGCATTTCATCTAAGGTACCTCCCTCTGAGGTAAGTCCTGAGAGTCTCTAGACTCCCAGGTCTCAGGTGCTTTCTAGAGGGCCCTCCTACCTTCCATACTCCCAAGGTTGCATATTTCCATTCATTCTGCTGAGTTCTCTCCTGTCTCCCCATCCCTATACCTTTTCATGTTCCTCTTTTCCCATTTCTTTCCCCTCTCCTACCGAAATCCTTCCCTACCCCTGCCTCCCATGATTGCTTTCTTTTCCCTCCCCAATGGGATTGAAGCATCCTCTCTTTGGCCCTTCTGTTTGCTATATTCTTGAGTTCTGTGGATTATATCTTAGATATTCTGTGCATTTTTTGCCTAATATCCAGTTATTAGTGAGTAAATACCAAGTACTTTCCTTTATCTTTACTTGGTTGTTTGAACTTTTGAGGTCATATTTGAGAAATTATTGCCATGAACAATGCCGTGGAGATTTTCTCTATATTCTTTCAAGAATATTTGTAGCCATTGTATTTGAATTTTGAATCTATTCTTTGTACATATACTACTCCTTCTTTTGTGTGTGTAGGTATCAGTTTTGTCATACTTCCCATTGAGGGAGCTATTATTTTCCATTGCTATTATACTTGAAACTCTTCTGAAGATCACTTGAATATATACCCATCAAAGATTGTCTGGACTCTTAATTTCATTGGCCTGTATTCTGATTGTTATGGAAGTGCCTTTACAGTTTTTGAATTTATAATAGATGAATTTATGATATTCTATATTTTGTCTTTCTTAGGATTGCTTCTAGCTATTTGGAATCCTTGTGATTCTGTATGAATAAGGTGATTGCTTACATCATATTTTCAATTTTGTAAAAACTGCCATGAGAGTTTACAGACAGGTTTCACTGAATCTCTAGATATTTGTGATATGCACATTATCAGAACATTAAGCCTTCCAATCACATACAACATGGTATCTTTTCTCTTGTTTAAGGACTTAAGTTTTCATCTAATTTTTAGCTTTTGTTGTTCAAGAGTTTTATGACATGAGATTGATTTCTAAGTTTTAAATTCTTTTTGATGTTATACTAGATGGGATTATTTTCTTGCTACTCTGTTCAGAAAGTTCATACTAATTTTTAAGCCACTTTGATGAATTTATTTCTTAATTCTGCCACTATTATTATGTCATTTTTAAATGCTTGTTCTATAAAAATTAGGATATATGTAATGAATATAATTGTACTCTTTTATATCTTGAAATGACTTTGCATTCCTTAGGTAAAATACTTGTTAGTCATGACATGTGGTAAGTTTATATATTATTGAATTTTTATTATGTTTATTGTTTTCAATTATTCTTTTTTTTACTACTAAAATAAGTTATTTATTGCTGTTTTAAAAATAAATTAACATTTACTATAGAATGTCAAATT
>NC_045030.1:112594792-112595745 GCF_008632895.1 Mastomys coucha
GATGCTACTTGGGTCGAAGAACTGAATTTTGGTCTCTTTTTAGGCATGCCAACTTCTACATTCAATCTTTTCAGACTGTGTTTTCTATTTGTATTATAGTATACAATGTCTGTATCATCTGGTTTCAGTTTTCTCTTCTTGGTTGAAACAGACTTAACACCATGTTCTGAACTAGTAGAACCTGCTGAGATTTCTCCCTCTTTCTTGTCATCAAAAGTTGGTGAAGAGGTAGTCTGTTTTTTTCTGAGACTTTTCTTCCTTTCCATGAGATTCTTTGATAGACATCTTTAGAAACTTATGGTCATACACAGTCTCAAGCTTGTGGGCACTGGTAGTACAAAGCAGCATTCTGTGCTGGGATACAGCAGCCAAAGACTGGAGACATCACCAGGTCTGCCGCGCCCACGGCGGCAGCATCAGCCACAGCGACAGCGACTGTTTTCAATTATTCTTACTTTGCTAAGTACTTTTTCTTACATATTCATAGTGAGTATAGATGCATATTTTTCTTATAATGTCATTTGTTTTGCTATCCTGGAAATACAGAAATCATAGAATGAATCAAGAACATAGAATTAGCTGTGGTGTTTTCTCTACCTTCAATGTGAGGCCAGAGGTCATCAGATGCCCTGGAATTTGAGCAACATTTGACATTTAGCAATCATGTGGGTTCTGGAAATCAAAAAAAAAAGATTGTCTGGAAGAACAGCCAGTACTCTTAATCACTGAGCTATCCCTCCAGGCCCTAAAAAATATTTTTATCTCATGTAATGTTTTATAATTATCAAGTGGCTTTATTTGTTTCATTAGCTTATAAATCAGTAATAATTTCTCTAACCAACTGGAAATATGTATAGTATATTTGTATTCTTTTTATCTAGGATATTTTTGAAAGTAGGTAAAACAGGATTTGTATATATCTAGTTATAAGGAAATTAAATTTAAATATATTT
>NC_045030.1:112595755-112598381 GCF_008632895.1 Mastomys coucha
TGCTGGGATTAAAGGCGTGTGCCACCACCGCCCGGCTGGTAATTTTTATTTCAATGAATAATTATATTTATGTTGATTATGAAAGTTCTTTCATTTTATCATATGCTCACTTATGTGTTTATTTATATCATAAAATCATATAATTGTTATAAGAATCACAAAACATCAATTTTTTGTTTCATTTCTTCTAAGAAAGTTTATCAAAGATTTAATTCTTGTGTTTGTGTGTTTTATTTTAATATTTATCTATTTATTTTATATATGTGAGTATACTGTCCCTCTCTTTAGACACACTAGAAGAGAGCATCTTATCCCATTACAAATGGTTGTGAGCTGCCATGTGGTTACTGGGAATTGAACTCAGGACCTCTAGAAGAGTAGCTAGTGGTTTAAAACAGTCAGCCATCTCTTTAGGCCCAAATATTTAATTCTTAACTTAATCCAAATTTCTTTCTTATAATAACTATGTTATATTAGTTATTAGCTGAAATTAATGAAAACTTGTATTTATAGTTCTTATTAGTGATGAATATATAAATGTATTTGTTGTTTAGATTATCATCAATAAAGAATTTATGTGATATGATATCAAAGATAATATAAGTAATATAATAATGCTAAATACTCAAATCAGTAATTTATGTGGGAATCATGAAATGAAACTTAGGAAATTCACAGTTTTCACATGGATAAAGGATTATAACATGTATCATTGTTATTAATTACAGCAAACATTTTTAAACTAGGTTTACTTGCTTTGTGCTTTCATATTCTGGGAGCTTAATGTTGTAAGAAATTTTAGAACCTTCCCTCAGGATGATCATAGATAATAAGATAATATTTTCAAATAAATTAATGCATTTTTAAAATAGGTTTTTTTTCTGTGACTTTACTATACTGTGTAATTTGATATATATTTAATAGGAATTTGTAATTGACATGACTAATACTACTTAAATTTAGAATGCTTAAATCTGATACCCCAGCCATTGGTAGATGACTCCTAAAGTTTGACAAAAGGCACTAAAATATCTTATAGGAGGAAAGAAAGGGATATGGAGAAAGAATTAGCAGGAGCCTTCCCCAGCCTGTAAACAATGTGGCCTGTTAGTGGAGATAAGGAGTCAATAGAAGCAGGTTAGGTGTGATGATCAAAGGAGTTGTATATCCCTGATCAACTAGCAACCGTGTTGCTTCCTTATTTATACAGATTTCATAGAAGAAAGACACACAAATGAATACCCATGAAGTAGAAATTATACTGTATTGTGTCCAGACAGGTGTTTTATTTGTTACTACATGTCAGGAGATACAACTTCAGTCACAATTAGAAAGTACAAATAGACCTTCCAGTCTCCATCTGCGTCTTGGAGTTAACCCTGTGGCACAGTTCTCCAGACCCAAATCACTCCTAGATAGAGCTGGTCTCACAGAAGTGCTCTCACTTCTAAGTCCACAGGTGAGACAAATATTTTTGCTCTAACAAATGGTCGAAGAGGGACCTGCCAGGAGAGACCACAGGGCTCAGGAACCATGGAGCAACTGGGGACAGGATTCTTCCAGTCTCCAACTGCACCCAAGAGTTAACCCTGTGGAACAGCTCTCCATATCCTGCCTGTAGAGACCTGGTCTTCCAGGAGTGCTGACATACCTAAGATCACTGGCTCACAGGCTCACAGGCTCACAGGCTAACAAGAGGGATAGGCTCCAGTCAGAGATAGCAAGACCAACTAACACCAGAGATAATCAGATGTCAAGAGGCAAGCACAAGAACATAAGCAGCAGAAACCAGGGCTATTTGGGATCATCAAAACCCAATTCTTCCACTATAGACATTCCTGGATATCACAACACACTGGAAAAGCAAAATTCAGATTTAAAATTACATCCCATGATGATGATAGAGGACTTTATTTTTTATTAGATATTTTCTTTATTTACATGTCATATAATATCTCCTTTCCCAGTTTCCTCTCCAAAAAAAAAAAATTAAAAAAAAATTGTCCCCTGCCCTCTTCCACTGCTCAACAACCCAACCTCTCCCACTTCTGGGTCATAGCATTCCCCTACAATGGGGCATAGAACCTTCACAGGGCCAAGGGCCTCTCCTCCCATTGATGACCGATTAGGCCATTCTCTGCTACATATATGCTGCTGGAGCCATTAGTCCCACCATGTGTACTCTTTGTTTGGTGGTTTAGTCCTGGGAGCTCTGAGGGTACTAGTTAGTTCATATTGTTATTCGTCCTAAGGGGCTGCAAACCCTTCAGTTCCTTGGGTTCTTTCTCTTAGCTCCTTCATTGGGGACCCTATGCTCTGTCCAATTTGTGGCTGGTGAACCTCTACTTATGCATAAGTCGGGAGCTGTCAGAGTCTCTCAGGAGACAGCTATATCAGGCTCCTGTCAGCCAGCACTTGCTGGCATCCACAATAATGTCTGGATTTGATGGTTGACTATGGGAAGGTTTCCCAGGTGGAGCAGTCTCTGGATTGTCCTTCCTTCAGTCTCTGCTCTACACTTTGTCTCTGTAACTCCTTCTATGGGTATTTTGTTCCCCCTTTTAAGAAGGAATGAAGTATGCACATTTTGGTATTCCTTCTCCTTGAGTTTCTTGTGGTTTGTGAA
>NC_045030.1:112598678-112605712 GCF_008632895.1 Mastomys coucha
CTTCTGGGTATATGCCCAGGAGTGGTATAGCTGGGTCCTCTGGTAGTACTATGTCCAATTTCTGGAGGTACCACCAAACTGTTTTCCAGAGTGGTTGTACCAGCTTGCAACCCCACCAGCAATGAAGGAGTGTTCCTCTTTCTCTACAACCATGCCAGCATCTGCTGTCACCTGAGTTTTTTATCCTAGCCATTCTGACTGGTGTGAGGTGGAATCTCAGGGTTGTTTTGATTTGCATTTCCCTGATGACTAACATTTCTTTAGGTGCTTCTCAGCCATTCGTTATTCATCAGTTGAGAATTCTTTGTTTAGCTGTATACCCCATTTTTTAATAGGGTTATTTGGTTCTCTAGAGTCTAACTTCTTGAATTCTTTGTATATATTGGCTATTAGCTCTCTATCAGATATAGGATTGGTAAAGATCTTTTCCAAATCTGTTGGTTGCCATTTTGTCCTATTGACAGTGTCCTTTGCCTTACAGACTTTGAAATTTTATGAGGTCCCATTTGTCAATTTTTGATCTTAGAGAATAACCTATTGTTGTTCTATTCAGGAAATTTTCCCCTGTGCCCATGTATTCGAGGCTCCTCCCCACTTTCTTTACCTAAATAAATAGGATAGAGGACTTTAATAAGGACATAAATAAACCCCTTAAAGAAATACTGAAGATCCAGGCAGTGGTGGCGCATGTCTTTAATCCCAGCACTTGGGAGGCAGAGGCCGGATGATTTCTGAGTTTGAGATCAGCCTGGTCTACAGAGTGAGTTCCAGGACAGCTAGGGCTACACAGAGAAACTTTGTCTTGAAAAACAAAACAAAACAGAAAAAACAAATACAAACAAAACAAACAAAATAAAACAAAACAAAACAAAAAGAAATAGAGGAGAACACAGGTAAACAGCTAGAAGCCCTTCAAGAGGAAACATAAAAAAAACTCCCTTAAAGAATTATAGGAAAACACAACCAAACAGGTAAAGGAACTGAACAAAACCATTAGATCTAAAAACAGAAATAAAAACAATAAAGAAATCACAAAGGGTGACAACCCTGAAGATAGAAAACTTAAGAAAGACATTAGGAGTCATAGATGCAAGCATCACTAACAGAATACAAGAGATATTAGAGAGAATCTCAGGGGCAGAAGACACCATAGAAAATACTCACACAACAGTCAAAGAAAATTCAAAATGCAAAAATTCTCTGAACCCAAAGCATCCAAGAAATCCAGGACACAATGACTAGATCAAACCTAAAGATAATAGGTATAGAAGAGACTGAAGATTCCTAAATTAAAGGACCAGTAGTTACTGGGGCACCTCCCCTCCCATTGATGTCAGATAAGGCCATCCTCTGCTACATATATAGCAAGATGATTTTTTAGTGTTGAGTGGACCTCAAGTCCAATTAGATTATTGTTTTTTGATGCACCTTAAGTGTATCTTGCCATTGTCGTGGTCCATAGGCATCACAGCTGGACAAGAATATTGGTTTCCTCTGTTGGCATCTTTCATACTACCATCAGATATTATGAAAATTGGTTTGCTCTGTTGGCATCTTTCATACTACCATCAGATATTATGAAAACTAGTCCTCAAAGAAAAGTATTTCAAGTAAGATCCAGCTCAAGTAATCAGTCTTTTGTCCAATATACATAGTGTTTTCAACATTAGGGACTTACTTTCAGCTTCAGAGATGCAATGAAATCCAAAATCAATAGCCTATTTTCTTTGGGGAGTCTATTGGACTCAACTGGTCAACAGCTTGAAAGCAAGTTTCTCATGTCTGGAACTTTAGATTTTGTTAGGTGATCTATGTTACTAAGGGGAGCATTGTCAAGCCACATGGTATAACGTGGCATAATTTCTTCTAATATTAATATATATGTGAATATATCTGTAATGATATACCTATATTATATATCTTAAGTGAATAGAATAATATTCTTTAAGACTTTTTTCAAAGATTCTTATTCTGCATTCCTCCTGTTTTCTTCTGTATTGACTTCCTCCCTTTTCAGATAAAGACTACCTTTCACTTTTCTCCATTTATCGCTTTATAATTTTTTATTCTGCTACTCCCATCTCTAGAACCCGCCATCATGATCATCTTTTACTTTCTTAGTTTCTGTGGTGACTCCAGGGTATATATACATATCTAAAGATTTGTAACTATGAAACACAAATGAGAGGAGGGATCATTTGGGATTTTTCTTTGTGAATCTTGGATACTACAATCATTGGAATATTTTTCTAGTTTTATCCATTTGTCTGTAAATTTCATGATCTCACTTTTCTTTACATGTAAATACTTTTTTCATTGTTTATATGTAGAATATTTATCAATTAATCAGTTGATAAACATTTGGGTTGTTTCTACTTCCTAATTGTTGTGAATAGAGTAGTAATGAAGAATGCTGAGTATGTGTGCATGGAGTAGTATGCCAGCTTCTTAAACATGTACTAAGGAGTGGTGCAACTGGATCATATGGCAGGTTTATTTTTACTTTTTAAAAATTCTTTATACTGACTTCCGGAGGGATTGCACCAGTTTTCTTACTCTATCAACAAGGAATGAAAGTTCCTCTTTCCCCACATACTTACCAGTATTTGTTTTGTTGATTTTAGAAATTGATGTAAGATGAAATGCCAAGGTTTATTTGCACTTCTTTTTATTGGTTATTTTATTTATTTTCATTTCAAATGCTGTTCCCATTCCCAGTTTCCCATGCACAAACCCACATCCTATACCCCTCCCCTTTGCTTCTAAGAAGGTGTTCCTCTACCCACCCACCTACTCCAACCTCACCACTCTAGAATTCCCCTACATTGGGGCATCAAGCCTCCACAGGACCAAGGGCCTCCCCTCCCATTGATGCCAGATAAAGCCATCTACTGTGTCATATGTATCTTGAGCCATAGACCCATCCATGTGTACTCTTTGGTTAGTGGTTTAATTCCTGGGAGCTCTGGTGGGGGGGAGGGTCTGGTTAGTTGATATTGTTGTTCTTCCTATGAGGTTGCAATCCCCTTCAGCTCCTTCAGTCCTTCCCCTAACTCTTCCATTAAGGTTCCTGGGCTCAGTGTAATGGTTGATTGTGAGTATCTGCATCTTACTGCTGGCAGTGTCTCTCAGGGGACATCTATATCAGGCTCCTGTAAGCAAGCACTTCTTGGCACCAGCAACAGTGTCTTGGTTTGGACATGGATACTTAGGTGGTTTCTTTAGCAGTTTTTATTTCTTCCTTTGAAACTTCTCGGTTCTCTAGACCAATTTAATTGGATCATTTATCCTTTAACTGTTTTTTAGATAAAGTTTTTATATTCTGGATACTAATTCTCTATCAGTTGTATATAGCTGGCAAAGGTTCTTTTCTACTTTATTGGCTTCCTTTTTACTCCAGTGTTTTTTTATTTGATAATTCTTGGCCTTAATTCCAAAAAAATGGACTCTTATTTAAAGTTACTTCTGAGACTTATATGTTGTAGAATACTGTTATCTACTTGGGATTAAGTTTTGTGTAAGTGTTAGGCAATTCTAATTTTATTCTTCTGTATGTGGCTATCCAGTTTTCCTGGCACCATTTGTTGGAGATGTCTGTTGTCCAATGTATGCCTTTGGCATCTTTGTCAAATATCACATGGATATAATTACATGTATTCAACTAGGTCTTCAGCTTTGTTCCACTGGTCTACAAGTCAATTTTTTTGACAGTATTATACTTGAAAAATTAAGCTGCATAATATAACTTGAAATATAGAAGGGCAATCTCTTTAGCATTGTTCTTTGTGTACACAATTACCTTGGAAATTACCAGAGTCTTTTGTAACTCTATATGAAATTTAAGATTATTATTTCTTTTTATTTCTATGAAGAATGTTCTCAGTATTTTGATGAGGATTATTCTGAATCTTTAAATAGTTTTTGCTAAGCTGGCCCTTTTGCAACATTAGTTCTACCAATCCAGAAACCTAAAAGATATTTCCAATTATTTTTTAAAGAAATGCATGGTCATCTTAGAATCTTGGGATGATCATGAGCACAGTTAAATTATGTTTTACCTACTTTGATTCCATCTTACAAGGGAAAAGAATCTTTGAACATGAATGGACTCAAACTACCGCAGGATAGTCAAGAAAGCAACTGCAGATTTAGTCATTTATCTACCTTATATACAGAAATATGTTATATATTCTGCAGATTGCTTAGAGACTTGAAACTTCTGAATATTTTAGAAGGTATAGATTAGCATGATGGCAAATGCCTTAATTCCAGAACAAAGAAGGTAGAACTAAGAAGGTGGGTGCAGGAAAATCAATCAGGGGATTGAGGTTATCCTTGGTTACATATGGCTTTCATACCACTGTAGTTTATGTGTGACTTTGTCTCAACCAATCAAACCACCACCACCACCATCATCGCCACCACCACCACGAACAACAAGCACTAAATGGATATATAAAACAAAGAAAAATAAAAAGAGGGGAAATGTGACCAAAATTGTCAGGCTGGTCTCTTAAGTACAATACCAAAAAGTAAACCAACCTAGCTTAAAGCTCAAAGAATACATAAAGTCCCCAATTGGGCAGAAATAAAAAGATATAGTATATTAGAATTTAAAATTGAAAACATTTATCTAAGGTATGGGATTTATAGAATTGATGGTACAAGATCAGTAAGAATAGGGAAAAAATCATAAATGAGAATGAGTCAAGAATTTCCAACATATCTCAAAGTGAGATATATGAGGAAATAAAAAATAATAAACAAAAGTTAAACTTACAGAGAAAATGGCTGATAGTTTCTATAAATTTTGGTTTCTCTTATAAATTACAGTATTGTTTGCAAGTGAAAACAGCATGTTTGATGTTCATGGGAAGAAATAAGAGGAGACATGAGACACTATTCAACATCAGAAAATGCTTTTTGTTTATTTTTGAGTAGAAATGTAACTTTTTATGTTCTGAGGTAAAAATTATTGTGTAGAAATACTATGGCTCTTAGTGAGTGTACTGGTGCCCAGTAAGTGCATGTTGTACCCAGATGGTAGACTGAAAATAAGCTTAACAATTTCCTTTAATGTAACTTGATTGGCCTATATAAAATATAAGTGTTATACTTTCTTATCAGTAGTTTGACTGTGCTATGAATTTGGAACTCTTACCATGGATGGACTTTGTAAAAACCTTAGCAAATGGTGTACCTCTCTGAAAACATATCATTAGACTCCTATTAAGTAGAATGTATCTTAAAATCGCCACAAAGTGGATCAATAAAGAGACAGAGGCCAAAGCAAAATACTTTTCTGAGAAAGATGAAGAAATAGAGATCCCCTGAAGAGAGAGGCTAAAGTGCTAGTTACAGGTCCTACTTCGGTAATCTCGAGCATGCTCTTTGATCAAATTTGTACACTGCATGCTGCTATGGAAGCACTATCAATTTGTTGTCTTCTTTTGCCACTTTAGACTGTACAGGATTTAAGTGTCAATATTCTGTTTGACAGAGTGCACTTCTTTTCATGAAAACCACTCAATTGCCTAATAAATGAATGCTTCCTGAAGACATGAACAGCTTTAAACATGGCTTTCAAGAATTTGACATTTAAGGATATAAGATATTTTCAGGAGGATTTCATATGTATGCAGCTTTTAGATACATAGTATAAAAACATTCACTAAACTTGATCTTTATGTCTTTATCTATATATCTAATAGTCTGTCTTCCACACAAAAGAAAAGTAATTACACATATAAAAAATAAGCAAATGAAACATAGTAATATACAGTATAATCCCAGCATAAAGAAAACCTAGATGGAAAGATAGTGATTTTGAATCCAGTCTGGGCTATATGGCGATAAGCCATCTCAAAATAAAAAAGAATAAAACAAACTGCAGTTCATGTTTTGAGTTAATCATTATTATGTTTAAACTATTACAAAGAATGTCTAGTGGGAAAATAAGAACTTATTTTAATATATAAAATCATAATAACATTTTCAAGTGATACCAAATATGTGTATCATGGAAGCAAGCTTCCTAATAATATAGAAAGATAACCATATCTATTTCATGGCATATAGTATTATGTCATCAAAACATTAAAGTATTTTTATTATAGTTTATAAGAAAATTTGATACTTAAAATGAAATTAATCACATTTTAAAACAACCCATTCTGTCAACTTTACTTCCTTCATATTAGTCTTTTTGCTTTCCAGTATATATATACATACATATGTTTATATTGTGTACTAGGCATATAAAAAGAAATTTGAGCTAGCTGGATCTGGTTATACAGATCTCCAATTTCAGCTATTGCAGATGAAATCATAAAGCAGGTAGACCCAAATAGCATGTAAAATGGAGGCTGGGGATATAGGTCAGTGGGAAAGCACTTACCTAGCATGTGAAGCACCCTAGGTTCAAACTCCAGTACTAAAAAAAATAAAAAACAGGAAAAACAGCAATCAAAACAAAGCAGGTTAGGTGATCAAAGCACAGCATTTGCTTATAATTTCTCAAGTTATTTTAGTGGTTCCTAAAAACTAATGTTGTTATCACTGGCATTTTATTCTTTAAAGTTCATTCATTGTTCTAGAGCTTTGTCCCTGTTAATTCTTGTTGTCAACTTGACACAACTCAGAGTCACCTTGAAAGAAGGAGCACCAATTAAAGAACTGCCTTAATCAGTCTAGTTTCTGGGGCATTACCTTGATTGATAATTGAGGTAGGATGGCCAAACCCATTATGGGTGGTACCATCACTAGGCAACTGACCTGGGCATGTATAAGAAAACCAAATAAGTATAGGTCAGAGACTGTGCAAGTAGCATTTCTCCAAAGTTTCTGCTTCATTTCTTGCCTTGCCTACTATCAATGATGGATTATAAACTACAATAAGCCATTTTCTCCTCAAGCTGCTGTTTATGTTTCATCACAACAGAACAAAACTAGAACAGACCTTGATCCCCTTTACTTCTATTGTACGTTATAGCTATTTTTAATTTTAATTTATAGGTTGATTTCTTTACCCTCCC
>NC_045030.1:112605723-112608585 GCF_008632895.1 Mastomys coucha
TATAGCTATTTTTAATTTTAATTTATAGGTTGATTTCTTTACCCTCCCATGCCTACTTATATTGAAATTTATTTCCTCAAAGCTCTTCTGTACCTAAGTACATTTTTCTCTTGAAAAGTCTTTCTTATACTTTATCATTTTTTCTTAGTTCTAGCTGGATATCTCCCCAATCATATAATTTGTCTAGTAAAAGTTCATTTTGGGCTCATTTTTTTCCTTGAGCTGTTATATTTTAAAATATATTGGAATTTTTATCTAACATTTATTTACCAACAGGTTACTCTCCCCACCCCTACCCCACCCTGGAAAAAATAATAAAGCTCTGTATAACATTTGCTTACTTTTTTTTTCATTTATTTTCTCCTACCATGGCCAATGGCAAACTGCTACTAAATACACACATGGGAATATACTAAAAGTCAACCCTTGCAAACTGACTCAAGAAAATTCTGACACCTTAGCAACTTTACTATATGGCTTTAAGTTGTACCTCCAGATTAATCTTTCTTTTCTACACCAATCTAGATATAGAACTGCTTAATGTACATTAATCATGCTTTATACAATTTATTTTGTTCTTGACAGTTATTAAATTAGAAAAACATGTCCATGTTAATTTACTGATAATCTATCAGTTTTAAAAATCCACATATGTGGAGATTTTTCTGGTATTCCTAAGTAACATAATGGGCACAATATTATGTGAGTTATCTTTAGTCATTCCAAACTTCCCCCATTTTTCTCTGAAATAAATTTTTACATGTATGTTTAATTATTTCCAAGTTTGGTATTTCTTTGCTGTTTTTAATTGGGATACAAGTTAATAGTTATTATTAGGGAATTTTTATGTACGTGTGGCTTGTGTTGATCCTCCTAGACCACTCCTTTAATTTTTAGATAGCTGGGTGTGAATGTGCAAATAAAAATAGGTCACCATAAGAAGAAAATTGGAATTTTAAGAACGGGAGAAAAGATAGTGGAATGCATTTGTGATAGAAGTGAAAGATGAACTACTAGGGATATGAGAAATATGGGTGAGAAGGTACTTTAAGAATCCATATTTGGGGTAAGAAAATTTCCATTGTCTTCTTGTGCTGTAATGTGGGAAAATGTCATTTTTTTTCACAGTTTTCACCAATGTGAAATAAAATTTAATTCTGTCAAAAAAGTAAAAAAAAAAAAAATCTATTTGTTAGGACTGTAGAGATGGCTCAGAGATTAAAACTACTGAACTGATTTTCTGGAAGACCTCGGATTGATTTCCAGAACCCACATGACTTCTGTCATCTATCTCCAGTTACAGAGAATCTGAAGCTCTCTATCACCCTCTATGGGCACCAAGCATGCACATACACACACAAATAAAGATTTAAAAATCATCTATTTATGTAAAGAGTATAGACTTTTATGGTTGTCTCCTCTAGGTACTGTAAACTGAATTATAGTGTAATGCACTGACGTCAACTGCTCTTTTAAAACGGACTATGGGTCTATTAATTTTTAAATTAAAATGTAATTGTATCACATTGCCCCTTCCTTTTTCTCTCCAATTCTCCCATATTTCTTCCCTCTAACTCTTTAATTCCACTCCCTCATTTCCTCTCAGATAGCCTCTTTTTCTTTATTATTGATGTACATATATAAAGAATAATATATTTATTGTCGATGCATATAGTATATATCATGTTTAGTCTATTTAGTGTAGTATGCATATGACTTCAGAGCTGATTATTTTGTATTGAATAACCAACTACTGGACTCATCCCTGGGAGAGGGTAAATTTTTTCTTTCTCAGAAGTCATTAGTTGCCTAAAATCCTTTTAGGGGTGGGACCCCTGGAAATTGTGCCATTACAAGATAACATATCTATTGGTGGTGTCATTGTACTGGTCCTTTTTAGATAACATCATCAGCGGGGTGGAGCTTTCCTGTCATTTCTAAGAGGCACACTCTCACATCAGACATCCTGGTTCTCTGACTCTAATATCTTTCTACCTATTTATTTATTTATTTATTTACTTACTTACTTACTTACTTACTTACTTACTTACTTAATATTCCCTGAGGATTAGGTGCAGTAGAAGAGTTCTAGATGTATCTGTTGGTGCTGGTTATCCCAGTATCAGTTGATCTCTGAAGGATAACTGGTTGTGGTTTTCTGTAATGGCCTGTTTGTTTTAAAGAGAATCTCTAATGAAGGATGATAACTATATTTACTTGTGGTTATAAGATTATTTTAGAATGAAGTTAGGAATTATGATGAGATAATAAGGGGAAAGCAGTACATTCTTTTCTAAAATATTTACCTTCACTAGCCCCAAGTACTCAGATTTATAGTTCTAGACATGTTTTAGTCTTCTTGTGTTGAGTGCACCTTTTTTCCAATTATATGGCTTTCAATTATGGCCAAAGTATGAAGACCACTATTGCATCTTTAGGAAACCCTTGCCATCTTGGTCATTGCTGTGGTTCATAGACATCACATTTGCAAAGGATCGCTGATTGCTTCCCTGTCTAGAAGCTTTCATATCACCACTAAGCACTGCACACTGTTTACTAGACACTAGACATCATGTTGGAATTTACACACGCAGTCTGATTTTGAAGTTCAACTATATGAGTAAAAGACTATTATCATTTTCTAGTGGATAAGATTTAGGCTAGGGATGTTAAAAAAAATTGCCCAAAATCAGGTGGTAAGTAGAACAACCAGACCTGCATGATTCTAAAGCCAACTACTGTGCATGCAATGCATGGTTGATATGTAAAGACATCCTGCAAGAAGAGAAGGAGATCAAGTCCCAGGAAGGAGGAGAGTTGGTTGTAATACCCTTTTTCTGTTCTCAAAATCATTCTTTCAAG
>NC_045030.1:112608606-112611012 GCF_008632895.1 Mastomys coucha
TTTCAAGAGATGACATTCTGTTAATAGGATTATGACAATAACATATTTCTCCTTATCTATGGATGCTCTCCAGGTTCTTCTTTATCCTGAAGCAGCTCAGCTGTACATTTTATGTCCTTATCTACCCTCTAAATATAGTACAATAACCATAAAATACTATGAATATTAGAAAATCCAAGTTCTGTGTCCCACGTGTGCAATATCCTCAATTATGGGGACTTATACTCAACTTCTGGGAGGCAATCAAATACAGTAATAGTATCCTATATTATTTTGAGAGTCACTTAAATTGCCCTAACTAGAAATTTGAAAGAGGTTTATCATTTGTGGTCCTAGCATTTTTTTTTTTTGTTAAGATAGTTTATGACTTTTGTGGAGAGCAATACAAACTTGGGTGGCATAACTTTACTTAAGATATATATGTATCATATGTAATTTTAGGTCAATATAGAATAATATGATTTAAAGAACCCCAAATTAAACAATACAACAGCCAAGAGAACCATCTTTTGCTCAGCAAAATTTCATGGTTACTCGAGTCAACTTTACAAAAATTTTTAGCTAAATATTCTTTGTGAAGTTGGAAGCTTTGGATATAGAAACTGTTTGCTGTATGTTAAGAGGTTCATGAAGTTGAAGATGCAGTAGGTTTTGTGATTAAATTGAGCTTTGTGATAACCTACAAATCTGGAATCATATCATTTCTTTGAGTATTTCCAACCAGTTTTGGAAAGAGGAAGCCTTATTACTAGCATTTTGAATTAAATTGCAATGTTATATATTGATTTATCATACTTTTAATTCTAGGAGCATGTTTTTTTAATCTAATAATCATTTGGAAATCAAAAATCTGAGCAGTCTCATATTGTTGGGGTATCAACATTTGTGGAGATAAAATTATTTCACCTGAAAGGTCATATTTATTATTTTAATGACAGAATGCTTTTATTGACTTTGACATGCAAAATGATACCAGAAGCTCCATGAGATTCCTCTGCCTTTCCAATAGCTGAAAATCATAATTGCAATGACCCTTTAGTCTGCCCTCATTTTGTATGGAAAATGCTCCATGAAGTTATCAGGAATTTTAAAGCCCTCAAACACATATGTTCAATGACTAAATGTGAACCATTTTTATTTTCTTTATTTTTCACTCAGGCACAGATGTGTCTATATGGTCTTATAAGCAGCTGTATTTTCACAGCAAACATGTTATAGTTAGCTATTCTTTGCTAAGGAACTGTGGTACTTTGAAATAAATAAATAAATACAAGATGATAAACCATATTCAATCCCAGCCCGTGAGCTTCTGAACATCTTTTGAAGAAACATCCACTGCTCTTGGCTGATTTAGACTAATGGTATTTGTAGACAATTTAACCTGCATTTCCTTTGTTTCCTTCATGTAAATTGAAAGCATAAAATATACTTCTGACTTTTCTTCTTGTTGAATGCACAGCATTTAATAGTATGCACAAATGATATTCTCAAAATGTAAATAATATGCTGTAAGTCTATTAATGTCATTCAGAGCTATCTACAGAGTGTGCCTCAACTGTTAGTTTCTACTAACACTTGACCAGGTGAGAAGAACAAATTCTGACACAGACCTATGTACTTTATTTCCAAAGAAAGATGACATATTCTGTGAACATTTTGACTGTGCTGGGGTGGGAAAGCAATCCAACATTGTCATTTTAGTTGCTTAATGTTTTGATATCCTACCAACAGTAAAGAAATGTAACAAGTTTCTTGAAGGCTATATCGCCCTTTTTAGTTGGCATAATTACCCCTGATATAGTATCACTTTAGTTATGGTATTCCCACAAAGATAGTTAATATGTAGGGAAATTTTTAAAGTACCCAGTAAATAATACCCCCACAATACCTATTGCATACCATCAGTCTTTCAATATTTTACACATGTTTCTTGTAGATTTGGGGTTTATTATGACATTTGGGAATCACAGTTTGGACAGACAGAACAAAAATTCACAGCCTTTTTATATGAGCAACAAAGAAATGACACATGAGATTTGTGATTAAAGAGAACCTATGACTTAGACATTGTTTTGCTTTTAAGTTAGATTGTTGATGACCCTGAACATTATATTTGTAGATATTTTATTTGCTGAATATCTTGACTAAAGTATACTATTTATTAATTTTATTAGCCATGGCTTTAAATGTAAAAATGACACTAAAATATCCCACATTTATCTGCACTACCTGTTATTGTTAAAAAATATACAAAATATTTAATGACTCATTATTATGTTAAAATATAAATTTAAACTAGTATTTTTAAAATGCACAAAGTAGATCTAGTTATTACAGTTTCTGTGAGCACAAATATACTAAATTTTCTACTATTTTGTTTGCTTTGAAAAAAGTTTTGAAGTTAAT
>NC_045030.1:112611829-112638471 GCF_008632895.1 Mastomys coucha
GTTTGACTCATAATATCTATCTTCTATTGTTGCAATGGAAATTAAATGAGATACCGAATGTAAAGTCCTTGCAGAAGACTGAGTCCATAATTAGCTAACTATTGCTGTTATGACTCTGTTCTATGAAATATCAGTCACTACACTATAACAAACAGGGATGCTTGAAGACTTAATTAACATAATAAGTTAGCATTTGTCTTAAGCTATTTCAGTTACTTTCTAACAAAAATTTAGAAATTTATACTTTTTGCTAAGTTTACATAGTATTTCTTTTCTCTAAATTTAGTGCTATAGCATATTGATGCCATCAAAGCATAATGCAAAATATTAATTAAACATCATTATATATAACTAATAATATCATAAAACATGACAATTGTTAATTCCTTAAAAATATATCAGGGCTCTTTTTCTACACATCTGGTAATGGTGTCAATATTCTTCCCATTAAATTAAAATCTCAGGAAGCTAGGATATTCTCCAGAAACCTATTATTCAATTATTTATAATTATGATAATGATTCTTTTAAACCCAGATAACTGCCTGCTGCCACTGGGATTAGTTCATTTCTTTTTCTTTTTTATTTCTTAAACTACTGTAACCAATTTAATACCTTAAAAATAAGGTTCCTGGTTTTAGTGACAACTTAGCAGAACCTGAAGATTCTCATGGTATGTAAAAGAGAATTTTAAATTTATTTAGTGATGCAAATCCCCTGGAGACAGAAACTTCTAGTTGTTAGCCAATTTTCCACTGTTTTTCATTCTTTATAGAATTTTAAAAGTAAATTTAGAAACTGGAGGAAAAATCTTTTAATAAGATGAAATACTGACTTTTTTCATTTGTATATAGTGCATCTCTTTTAGGCTTGGGTGACTTCCAAACTGAATTGAAACATTTCATTAGCATAAAATTATTTACCTTTTTAAATATTTTAAATATCATGATTTATTTATGCTTCGTTTGTTTGTTTGTTTTGGTGGGTGAAGGACTGTTTTTGAAACTAGCTCTTACAGCCCAGGGTGGCTAGGAACATTTCATCTTCCTGGTTTAGATGTTCATTATCTGATTATTTAGTACCTTTATTATTTTAACTTGCAACTTAATTTTATAACATCAAAAGAAAAATAAGAGTAATTCTAAAACTGTAAGTGTCAGTATTTATGTTATCTATCTAATTCGTACTTAAGGGCAGTCTCTGAGGCATCAGTTGGTTCATGTTGGAAATCAACAATGAAAATAATTGTACCTCCAATTCACAAATAGCACCTTTATGAGCCGGTCATCCTATGTCAACACACTTTGGACCTGAAAGAATTTGCAGTAGGCTTTTTTCTTTCTTCTCTAACACATTTATCTCTATTCTTTGTTCCTATTTCTCATCATTCTAGAAAGTGATTAACTACACTAGGCACTTGGAAACTAAATAAATTCCATTTTGAAAGCAAGTAGTACCATGAAGCTTTACTTAAAACTCAAGTTCATAAAGCTGTTCATTTCCTCCCTAAGAGTCTGTGTTTGAGAATGAATATAATTCCTATATAAACAACACAGCTTAAATGTCTTCATGGTGTTGTAAGCTCAGAATATTTCCTTCAAAAGAGATATGTTATAGTCACCCTTTAAAAACATGAGCCTCATTTATTGTTTCCTTTCATCTGTTGAAATAATTACTTTTCTTTTTGCCTTCAATAGTTTGTTCTGGTCATTAACATTTCTGTAAAATTAACTTTGAAAGGTGCTTTTAATGCTCAGATAGACTGCAGTGCACATTTGGCTGTTAAAATCAGCCTGCTTAAGGCTGAACTAATGTTTAACATTCACAGCTATTTGAAGTAGCTCAGTGCCCAGTTTAATGGTGCTGCCAAGGGCAATGATCATATTACTTGTTATTATATTTGGGGAGATTGTTATTCCAGTAATAAAGGCAATCAATGGAATTTCTGAACACAGTGGCTTGAATCTGTTAAATGGTGCTTTCCCACTAATAAGCTACAAAATATATTTTGAGCATAAATGTCAGGTGGGAGGCATTCTATTTCATACAAGTTCATTGAAAGAAGCAGCTACATTGAAGTGTGTGGATTTTTATATTGATATGCACACATATAACTATGAGCATATTTGTCTATGATAAATGTAAACTTATGAGACAGTTGTCTTTTTTGTGTGTCTTTTATAAAATTCATATTATTTTTTATTATTAAAAGTTAATGAAGTAAAATAAAATGAATGAATGATCATTGTGAGTCTACTGTGTTGCAAAGCAATTTTCTAGATACTATTAAAATGTAAATTGGCTTTTCTTTTCAGAAACATATAATTCATTTATGAACAATAAAGTCTCAAGAAAAGGAAATCACAAAGTAGTAAAAAAAGTATATGATAATGACAGATATAGGCAATGAATGTTTTGGTGTATCTGAAATGGATTGTGTAGTCTTCAAGTTCTTTATAGACTTGCATTAATCACTGAAAAATAAGTATCTTTTGGTTAATTAAAAGGAAAATCTGAGGTATACTATATGATATTAATAAATGAAAAAAAGTTACATACTATTTATGTTGCGATAGATCACAACAAAAAAGTAGAAATTAAGTCTACATTAATTTGCATTACTACTTGAGAAATATTTGATTCATGTTTAGATTTTATCATTTCTATAGTATTCCATCCAAAATATTTTCAAAATTATTTATAGCGACCACAATTTAGTAAGATCTTACCTCAGAACAAGTATAGCTCTATTTGTTTTGTAAATATTAACTATTTCACATTTTAAAGTCATCTTGAGAAGTTAATTCTATTTGTCAATCATTTTTCTCAAGATTGTGTTGGAGAGATGGTTAACTAGTTAAGAGCACTGGCTGTTCTTCTTATGTGCCAGGTCACAACCATCTGTAAGGTCAGTTTTGGAATATCTAATGCCCTCTTCTGGCCACCATAGGTATCAACGATCTAAGTGGCTCATAACCATACTTGCAGGCCAAGCTCCCATACACATTAAATAAAATAAAACTTTCTAAATTCACCTTACATACTAAAACCTAGATATCTGAGTTTCTCTGTTTCAATACTACAACAGAGGGCCAGCAGAGAGGGGACAGATACAGAGAGATGGACAAAGGCCAAGAAACAGACAGTAAAGTGCTATCTTGGGGGTTCTAGAGAGGTGATCTCATCTTATCCTATTTACTTCCCTAGCAAACCCACATCAGAATATCAATTGGTGAATAACACTTCAATCTATGAATTTATTAAGATGAAGCCATTTAGTATGTAGTACATCACACAATTTAAAATGACTGAGATTGCAGCATGACTGCTTTACCAGGAACAAGTCACTTTACTTTATAAAAATTGTAGAAAAGCATGTTGTTAGTGGTCTCAGGTAATAATAATTTTAGTAAGTTTGTCATAGTATCTTGTCTGTTTTAATAAAATATAAACTATAAGCATAGATATACTTTTCACTTCTTTTTATAATAGTGTTTGTATCTCTTTTTAAATTTTTTTTTTAGTGTTTGTATCTTATGTATAACAAAAAAATTACAAAGTTTTGTGGGCTAAACAGAAATGGCATATTTAAATGAGCTACTTAGAACATGTCCAGTTTTCATTTCTGTAAGAAACAGCTTGTCAATGCTACTTTCTGCTGTCAGCACTTGCCAGCTTCCTTTGAGAAGTCAGACTGCTGCACAGTAACTTTAATGGCAATATTGCCTATTTTACTATGCATATAAATGGGCCATATCTATAAGATGCTTCAGAAGAGTATAGAAATATCATTTAAATCTCAAGAGAAAAATAAAAATAAAACACAGGTATTCAAGTCACTGTTTATTCAAATATTCATTACATATACCTTGCAAAAAAGTACTGAATGTATAACATAGAAAAGTACAATATATGTTTTACCATTAAATGTATAGCTTTTTAAATAAATAAAATGATTGTTAATAAATAATGACAAAATTAACTACTGGTTATGATAATATGAGAAATCATATGCAAGTATTTGAATTATTAAATGAATATTATAAATGTATACATAATGGACATTCAGGTAAAAGAGATGTTCATGTATAATTTGAGGCAAGTTCTCGATTCTCAATTAAAATATTGAGGAAACCATTGGATAAACTTTCTTGAAATTTCTAGAAATGTGTTGACTGGATATACAGATGTGAGGAAAAATCAGCAACTGATGTTTCTTGAAGATTTGGAAGGACAAAAGGGTCAAAACTTTGAAGATAAAGGGGAGTCCCTATGACTGAGCCTTATGGGTTTCAAAATAAAGCTGGAAGCTGAAGAGGAAATTATAAAGAAAACACAGAAGTGCTAAGAAATAAAGGAGAAAACTAAGAAAATGAGATGTCCTAGAATCAAAGGATGGAAGTATTTTAAGATGTAAGTTGTAGTATACTAACAGAAGATACTGAGAGTCTAGTAACACTGGAAGTAAAATATGAATATTTCATTTATCTTTAGCCAAAAACTTTATGAGTTTTTGTTGTTGTTATTATTGTTGTTGTTTGAAAGACAAGACCAAATGTTTAGCTGAGTAGTATTTAATTTAAGCAACTATACACATCTCATTCAAGATGTTTAGCTACATAGGTAGCAAGGAGAATGACACAGTTATGGTCAATAAGAAAAGTTATGGTCAATAAAAGATGTTTTTAATATATAAACACTTCAAAAACATTATTTTAAAAAATGGGAAACAATAGAATGGTGAAGATAGAGTTTTAAATATTAATAATGCCCAAAATATTCTCAGTACAAAGCATTTATATACAATATTTATTTCATACATACTTCTCTAAATAATTATTTAGAGAAAGAACTCAAAATTTATGAGAAAAGAGCCAAGATAATTAATTCTATGTCAGAATCTAGTATTCATATCAGAGATACAAATTGTTATAGGAATTTGGAGTGTCTCTCAAAATAAATACAAATGAATTTAGAAAAGAAATTTAAACTTTGTTCTTTACTTCCATAATACTAAATCAAGACTATTTCTACCCCTTAACTTTTCCCATACCATATATGCCCTGAAGAAAAGTGGGAGACATGATGAAACTGGAAACATGGCATTTTAAAAATATGATGACAGTATTGAAATGACACAATATACAAAATGAATCTATTTTTTCTCCCTTGAAACTAGAGCATGGATATTAGGACCAGATGTACTAGAATTGTAAAAGAATGGAGATGCACATGCATGGATTGACCTAAAGAGCAAGGCACTGTCCATTAAGCTTTGAATGCTTGGTAATGATTTTATCACAGCTGATGCATCTGCAACCTGTAAGGACCAAGCCATGAGCAATCAGAGCTAGGGTCACGGTTATCATCATAACAAGGAGGCAGCCAAACTAATTACTCTAAGTGATGGATTAGGGTGTGGATAGAAACACCACGTCCAAATTGATATGATGAAAATTGTTTCTGATTTTCTAATGAAGGAAATGGTGAGTTCTCAGATATTCACAGTACTGTCTACTAGAGGTTTAAAATAATGCTTTCAATTTTGTATTTCATATGCCATTTCCTAATATGACATTGGGATTTTAGAGTGGGTGTTTTTAATCTAATGAACAGGAGCTGTGAACAAATTTAAGACTAATGAAGTAAACAATATTTTCTTCCAAAACCAATTTTCTTTCATCATTGCCTTCAATGAAGAGTTGAAAAATAAATCTAACAATGCCACCAAACTCTATCTAGTAGTGGGAGACAAACATGTCTTCAGGGGCTTAACTAGAAAATATAATTTTGTATTCTGAAACTTTTGTGTGAAAACTAAAAGATTCAGTTCACGCTCTCCAGGCTAGAAAAATTGTAATGTTTTTATAACAAAAATATATGCAACCTGAATATGATACAATGAGAAACATAATAAGAGTGTGGGGTTTTGTTGTTACTGCTATTGATCCAAACCATATCTCTGATATAAATGATAATATATATTGAGAACCAAGTCAATATAATTAAATTTCCTTTTGCATGTGGTATATATTATATGTTCAGCTATAATTGCATGTAAAACATTATAAATGCAACACTTAAACATGGCAAATTATATTGTTGTTGATGATTATCATATTTCAAAATGTATTAATTCTCTTTGCTCTGTAATTGATGGAAAGTCCCCATATACCCATGTTTGAATTAAAATTCTGAGAGAAAAAAAATCAGTAACTCAAAAAACCATCTTAATGACTATTAAGATAAGCATTTTTTAATAACATAACAACATTTATTCTCCTCAGAATAAAAGTTAACCTGTTTCACGATGATCTATAAGAAAATTGGGAAAGTAGAAGGGAATAAACCCAAGTACCAGAGGTACAGGCTGGGCTCCAAGGAAGCAGTAAGCATGGGTCAGGTGGAAGACAGCTGCAGGCAGGGAAAAACCAAGCCTTTACTCCTTGTCTGAGAGATCACATACTGATGCCTTCAGCTTGGAATGCTCTTCTAGCAAGCGATCCTATTCTTTATTAAGGCCCCCAAACTGCTTCTGCATAGCCAAAGCCTCATTTTCAGCTTTCTCAATTTTTTTTCTTGGTGCTGGCCAGCTCATCTTTTAGTTTCCCCAGGTCATTCTTCAGGATCTTGTTCTCCTCTAACTTCATTTCAGTACTCCCAACATCCAACTTGTCTCCACACTTAGGAGCTCCTTCTTTAGTTGATCATTTTCCAAAAATATGGAACACTTCATGAATTTGCATGTCATCCTTGTGCAGGGGCCATATTAATCTGCTCTGTATCATTCCAATTTTAGTATATGTGCTGCCGAAACATAAGCATTTATATTCACATTACCAAGAAGCCACGTATAAATTTGCATTGCAGACTTCCTTTGCTACTGCTTTTGGTTGGGGGGGGTTGTTTTATTTTATCCTTTTAATAAAATGTTAACTTATACTATGGCTCCAAGAACACAGAATATACATGCTTTTGAACATAGATCAGTTATAGGCTGAACTTACATCTAAGTTTACTTTCCCCTTTATGACTTGTCTTTCCATTTGTGGCTTGGATTTCAACATGTATTGGGCTTTTGAAAAGTAATCAGACATATCTGTGTTTTAGCTTTGATTTCACAACCCAGGCCAATATTTTATTCTTAATTTGTATTAGTTTAGATCATTTTACCATAAATATAAATAAATGTAACTATGATTGATGTTTCGTGAAACAACAAATTTCTTACTGCCACTTCACATTATAAAATTTTAGAGATTCTCTGTAGTTTTAGTTATGTAAAAAGATAATGACTCCCATGAGATTTTTGGCTGTTATTCATCTCTCTTATGAAAGGGGATAATTACAGTTGTCTCTGACATATATTCATGTGACCATGAAGATTTCACAGTTTTAGACATTTAGTTACAGGTTAGATTTTTAAGAGATAATTGAGCCTTCATGTAGTATTTTATTTGTCTGGCTAATCAAGTTATGTAAATCTAATTTTTAAGCTGTAACAACCCCTTGAAAACCACTGAGGTCCAGAAGGCTATATTTGGTACCAATAATTCTTTTTTTAATGTTTTATTCATATTTTGAGAATTTTATAATTATTTTATACCCAAATAACATAAATAGATGGAGCTGATTTAAAATATAGTGTGCATGTATGCTATGTATGTATATGTTTATGAGTGTGTAAACATGTGCATGCTGGTACATGTGTACATATGTGTACATGGATGTGGAAGCTAATTTTTGACATTGGATATATTTTTCAATCACTCTCTACATTTTCACAGAATCCTGAAATCATCCTTGTGGCTTGCCTGGTTGGCCAGCAAGGCTTGAGAATTCTCCTTTTACTACTTCCCAGAAATGGAGTTACAGACATCTTTTGCTGTGCATGGCATTTACATGTGTACTGAGGATTTGAACCCTGGTCGACAACACTTGAGCAGCAGACATTTTGCTGACTCTGCTATCTTCTCAACCTTGCTATATACAATTTTGAAAACATATTTTCTTGACATTTAATTATTTTTAGTTAAATGTTAAAATTACTCTATTTTCAAATGATGAAGAATTTATTTCATGTATTTGAAACTTTAAACAATCACATTCACCTTCATCCTTTTGTGTGAATTTGGTGTGCAGCTCAAGATATTTCTATATTTACAGTATGGAACTAATATAAAATGTTGTAGAATACAATTCAGTCATGTGTAAATGCATTTTTTTTGTTTATGGAGACAGGTAAGATTTTTTCATCCAACAATAGAATGCTAAAAAAAAGTCAAAGTACATTTT
Organism: Mastomys coucha; assembly: GCF_008632895.1. NCBI lineage: Eukaryota > Metazoa > Chordata > Mammalia > Rodentia > Muridae > Mastomys > Mastomys coucha. The sequence continues at coordinate 112,620,124 of NC_045030.1, forward strand.
CCATAAGATAGCAGAAGTAGCTATCAATATATATTTTTTTAAATAATAAGAAAATTGACAAAGATGGAAAGGTAGGAGCAAAACCTAAATACTTGAATTTGTTACTTCATATCTAATGCCTCTGTGTTTTATACATTCTTTGATTTATTTCAAGGACAAAATTCCATATTTACTCTAACCATGGTAAAAAATAAAATGGCTTTAGAATTTTATATACACTTGACTTTAGCCTATGGAACCACACAGACAACTTTTGTCATTAAAAATGAACTGTATAACTAATTCAATCTGAAACCATAAATTCTAAAGTTAACTAATTTGTTTCCTTTGTCACTAAGTTCATATATAGGTACAAATGTATGTACAACCCACAGTGTATGCTATTGTGATTCATCCTTATTTGTTTTATTAAAATGGTCTTTCAGTCAGTTGCCTTCAAACTCATGTCATCCAGGTTAGCTTCAGATCAATGATCCTCCAACATTCACTTACCCAGTGCTGCAAAACAAGTAAATGACACCAAGGCCTACCAGAGATGTCTTCTCTTTTGAGTGTATTATTCAAGATTATGTTAGATTTACTGTTCATAACAAGGAAACAAACTCAAAGCGTTAGAATCTTTAAGTTTATAATTCACTTTGTTATATCTAGTCTGTTGTTGTTAAGGGCAAATAGTTAAAAATGGACTCTCAAAGGACAATAATATAGCTCACATCAAAATAAAGTCAATCTTAAGGAAATGTTTTCAAATAATTTTCTCCCTCTCACTCACACATACACAGAGAGAAAAGGGGGAGGGGGAGAGAGAGAGAGAGAGAGAGAGAGAGAGAAAGAGAGAGAGAGAGAGAGAGAGAGAGAGAGAGAGAGAGAGAGAGAGAGAGAGAGAGAGAGAGAGAAAGCATGAGAGGCAGGGGAAGGGAGGGGGAGAAGTAGAGGGAGACAGAGAGACAGACAGAGGCAGAGTCTATATTTTAAAACTATATGGAACCATTCATTTAGAGAACTGGTGTTGGATGAAGGGAAAAGCAATACGTTGAGATCTTGTTATTGACTTTCTGAGCACCAACCATATATACAATTTATAACAATTGCATTCCAATGTTTATCTGTTAAGTGCTTTCTTTAAATTAGAGATCATGGATAATTTGTTTTGGAGTCTAAGATCTACTTAAGTTTTGGTGTTCTAAGCCGTAATATGTCTTTTGTAGGCAGGTGTATCTTTTAAAATATTAGTATGGCTTCCCACTCTATTTAAACTAAAAAGGAATTTAAAAATATTTGTCCAGTATCTTCTATGAAAGGCAGAATGGTAGTTCCTACACAAGCAAAGTCAAAGACTAAAACCTATGGTCTCCATCTTCATACAGTCTAGGGAGATATAAGTAGTTGACAAATAGAAAAATATTTACTAATAAAAGATGTAAGTAACATTGTACAAAACATTCATATTAGTAGGTAGTACAAAATGGTGTATATACTGTATTCTGTATAAGATTTCAGGGAGGAATGGCCTGTTATGTGCAGAAGTAGTCAAAATATTTACTCAAAAATATAATTTATGATATAAAAGGATTAATAATTAACTTAAAACCCTGAAGCATTAATTTAAGATCATAAAAGCAATTAAATTATATTTTAAGCATTTGTGTTGAAGATCAGTTACAGAAATGAAGAAGTTTATGATGGAGAGTCAAACTGAAGTTGAAAATCAGTGTTTAGAGCTAAAATTGGTAATAACTAAAGGCTCTTTAGGATCTATTGACTTGTTTAAAGGAGATGACATTGAGATCAGGCAACTTTATTTTGTACAGGTGTTCAAAATAACATGTTGTAGATGAGAATTTACATAGTAACTTGTCTTACAAATGCAAACAAAAATCAAACTATATTTTAGATTCTTGTTTCTGAGATGGTAAAGAGGTTTAAATATTTTGACAAGCATGTAACCTAAATTTTTTCTGTTTTTCTTTATTGGATATTTTAGTTATTTACATATCAAATGTTATCCCCTTGCCAGGTTTCCCCTCCAGACAAAGCCTATCTCATCTTCCCTCTCCCTGATCCTATGAGGGAGCTCCCCCAACCACTCACCCACTACTGCCTCCTCTCTCTGACATTCCCCTACATTGGGGAATCAAGCCTTCCCAGGACCAAGGGCCTCTCCTCTCATTGATGTCCAACAAGGCCATCCTCTGCTACATATGCAGCTATAGCAACCATGTATACTCTGGTTGGTTGTTTAGTCTTGGAGTTCTGGGGGGGGGAGTCTGGTTGGTTGATATTGTTCTATATATGGGCTACAAACCTCTTCAGCTTCTTCAGTCCTTTCTCTAACTCCTTCATTGGGATCCCTGTGCTCAATCTGATGGTTGGCTGTGAGTATCTGCCTCTGTATTGGCCAGGCAGAGCCTCTCAGGAGACAGATATAACAGGCTCCTGACAGCAAGCACTTCTTGGCATCCACAATAGTGTCTGCTTTTGGTGACTCTATATGGTAGGACATTCTCTGGATGTTCTTTCCTTCAGTCTCTGCTCCATACTTTGTATCCATATTTCCTCCCGTGAGTGTTTTGTTCCCAGTTCTAACAATGACTGAAGCATCCATACTTTGGTCTTCCTTCTTCTTGAGCTTCATGTGGTCTATGAATTGTATTATGGGTAGTCTGAGCTTTTGGGCTAATATCCACTTATCAGTGAGTATATGCCATGTGTGTTATTTTGTGACTCGCTTCCCTCACTCAAAATGATACTTTCTAATTCTATCTACTTGCCAAGAATTTAATGAATTCATTGTTTTTAATAGTTGTTTAGTACTCCATTGTGTAAATGTACCACATTTTCTGTATCCATTCCTCTGTTGAGGGACATCTGGGTTATTTCTAGCTTCTGGCTATTATAGACAAGCCTGCTATAAACATAGTGGTGCATGTCTCCCTTGTTATACCTTGGTGCATCTTTTGGGTATTTGCCCTGGAGTAGTATAGCTGGGTCTTCTGGTGGTACTATGTACAATTTCCTGAGGATCAGCCAGAGTGGTTATACCAGCTTGCAATCCCACCAGCAGTGGAGGAGTGTTCCCCTTTCTGCATATCCTCTCCAGCATCTGCTGTTACCTGAGTTTTTGATCTTAGCCATTCTGACTGGTGTGAGGTAGAATCTCAGGGTTGTTTTGATTTGCATTTCCCTGATGACTAAGGATGTTGAAAATTTTCTTTAGGTGATTCTCAGCCATTCAGTATTCCTCAGTTGAAAATTCTTTGTTTAGCTATGCACCTCATTCTTAATAGGGTCATTTTGTTCTCTAGGGTCTAACATCTTGAGTTCTTTGTATATATTGGATATTAGCCCTCTATCAGAGGTAGGATTGGTAAATATCTTTTTCCAATCTGTTGGTTGCCATTTTGTCCTATTGACAGTATCCTTTGTCTTACAGTAGCTTTGTAATTTTATAAGGTCCCATTTGTTGATAATTGATCTTAGAGCATAAGCCACATTTGCTCTGTGCCCATGTACTCGATGTTCTTCCCCACTTTCTTTTCTATTAGTTTCAGTGTATCTGGTTTTATGTGGAGGTTCTTGAGCCACTGAGCCTTTTACAAGGAGATAGGAATGGATCAATTTGCATTCTTGTACGTGCTGACCTCCAGTTGAACCTGCAACATTTGTTGAAAATGCTGTCTTTTGTCCACTGGATGGTTTTAGCTCCTTTGTCAAAGATCACATGACCATTGGTATGTGGGTTCATCTCTGGATCTTCAATTATCTTCCATTGATTTACCTGCCTGTCTCTCTACCAATATGATGCCGCTTTTATCATGATGATCCTGTAATTTTTGTTGTTAGAGGTAGTACCAAGTTTGTGTGGCTATTTTCTTTTGGGTTTGTTGAAATAAGTTTACTTTCTTGCTTGTTCTAGGGTGTAATTTCCTTGGGTTGGAATTTTCCATCTATTATTCTTTCCAGGGCTGGTGGAAACATATTGTGTAAATCTGGTTTTGTCGTGGAATATCTTGGTTTCTTCATCTATGTTAACTGAGAGTTTTGCTGGGTATTGTAGCCTAGGCTGGCATTTGTGTTCTCTTAGAGTGTGCATGACATCTGCCCAGGATCTTCTGGCTTTTAGAGTCTCTGTTGAGAAGGCTCATTTAATTCTAATAGGTCTGACTTTATATGTCACTTGATTGTTTTTCCTTACTGCTTTTTAATATTCTTTCTTTGTTTTATACATTTGATGTTTTGATTATTATGTGATGGGAGGGATTTCTTTTCTAGTCTACTCTATTTGTAGTTCTGTAGGTTTCTTGTTTGTTCATGGGCATCTCTTTCTTTATGTTAGAGGAGTTTTCTATAATTTTGTTGAAAATATTTACTGACCTTTTAAGTTGGGAATCTTCACTCTCTTCTATACCTATTATCTTTAGGCTTGGTCTTCTCATTGTGTCCTGGATCTCTTGCATGTTTTGAGTTAGAAGGTTTTTGTACTTTCTTTGACTGTTGTGTCAATGTTTTCTATGGTATCTTCTGTACCTGAAATTCTCTCTTCTATCTCTTGTATTCTGTTGGTGATGCTTGCATCCATAACTCCTGATCTCTTCCCTAGGTTTTCTATCTCTAGGCTTATCTCCCTTTGTGATTTCTTTATTGTTTCTATTTCCAGTTTTAGACTCTGGATGTTTTATTTTCTATTCCTTTACCTGTTTGGTTGTGTTGTCCTATAATTCTTTTTTATTAGGTATTTTCTTTATTTATATGTCATATAATATCTTTTTTCTAACTTTCCCCTCTGAAAAAATAAAATTAAATTAAATTAAAATTAAAATAAAACCTTGTTCCCTCCCCACTCTCCTTGTTCACCAACCCATTCTCTCCTGCTTCCTGGCCCTGGCATTCCCCCACACTGGGCCATAGAACCTTCACATGGCCAAGGGCTTCTCCTCCCATTGATAATAAACTTGGCCATCCTCTGCTACATATGCTGCTTGAGCAATTAGTCCCACCATGTGTAATCTTTGGTTGGTGGTTTAGTCCCTGGGAGCTCTGAGGGTACTAGTTAGTTAATATTGTTGTTCCTCCTAAGGGGCTGCAAACCATTAAGCTCTTGGGTCCTTTCTCTAGCTCCTTCATTGGAGACCCTGTACTCAGTCCAATGGATGGCTGTGAGCCTCTACTTCTGTATTAGTCAGGTACTGTCAGAGCCTCTCAGAAGACAGCTATATCAGGCTCCTGTCAACCAGCACTTGCTGGCATCCACAATAGTGTCTGGATTTGATGACTTAATATGGGAAGGGTTCCCTGTTGGAGCAATATCAGGATTGTCCTTCCTTCAGTCTCTGCTCCATAGTTAGTCTCTGCAACTCCTTCCATGGGTACTTTGTTCCCCCTTTTACGGAGGAATGGAGTATCCACACTTTGGTCTTCCTTCTTCTTGAGTTTCTCATGGTTTGTGGATTGTGCTTTGTCTATTCCAATCTTCTGGGCTAATATCCACTTATCAGGGAGTGCATACCATGTATGTTCTTTTGTGATTGGGTTACCTTACTCGGGATGATATTCTCCAGATTCATACCTGTTTGATTGTGTTTTCCTGTAATTCTTTAAGGGATTTTTGTGTTTCCTCTTGAAGGGCTTCTACCTATTTACCTATTTTCTCCTGTATTTCTTTAAGGGAGTTATTTATGTGCCATGGACTGTGTTCATTTGGGGGAACTTTTGTTCCGTGGGATGAGAGTTCTGGTCAGGTGGGCAAAAAATTTGGTGAGTGACAGACAGAGTCAACACAAGGAAGTGCTGAGTCTGAATGTATTTCTTAAAAATGGCATCAGACTTTTACAGTCATTGCAAAAAAGAAATGAGAAATCTGGCAGCTCAGCAGTTGAGGTACATCTGAGGCCACCTGAAACACACTGAGTCTAAAGTAGCCACCTCTTATGGACATATGCTGCAACCCCCCTGGGCCCCCCTGCCCAAGCAGTCTGGGCCCCAGGGTGGGGGGGCCTGCAGACTGCATGAGGCTCGAAGCTTGAATCTGAATGAATGAATCTAAGTCCTAGTCCATCTAAGTTCAAGTAAGTCCATGCACAAAATGAAAACCAGGCTTATATAGTAAACAGAAAACAGGGTGAATGACAAAAGTCACATAGGCAGGTGACAGTCACATCAAGATCAGTATGATCACATAGGCAAGTGATGGTTACATTAAGGTCTGTAAGATCAGGCATCCAGGTGTGAAGAGCAGTGGTGACCTCCCAGCTGGGGCTATTTTGGTATTCCTATACTAATTCCCTGGGTCTGCTGGAGGCAAGCACCAGGAAGTTCTAATCTAGCAGTTCCTGTTAATGCCCTTAATGAGGGAAGCCCTTCTATTACTCTCTGGTATGTAAAACAATTCTGTCTTCTGTGGGACTGCCCTGAGAATTCTAACTATGTTAACAGTAAGCAATGGTTCCTGACCTCTGTTGCTAACTCTGAGGATATCTTTTCTTGTAAGGCAGCTTCCTTGTGAGAAATTCCAAGCTAAGGACAGCTAGGTAATAAATTAGGGTATATTGGAACATTGTGCTGGCCAGGAAACAACGCCCTTTTTTAGCAATTTATGAAACATTTCTTGGGATACCTTTATGCCTGAATAAGAAGGCATGTTGACGGTTGGAAAGGCCAATCTGAAACATGTCTGAGTTAGGAGATGCCAAAGACTGACTGAATACCCAGGAGGCACAAACTCCCTTTGAAGTCATATTGCCTCTTGTTCATGATCAAGCTTTTACCCCTGATACTGCAGACGTAACTGGAGTAGATAAGTGGGCATGTCATTTATGTTTCTCTTAAATTCCTCTATAATAATCATGAGATGTGATTTTAAATCTGAATCTTCCTTTTCTGGTGTGTCGGGGTATCCATGACTCTCTGTGTTGGGAGAACTGGGTTCTGATGATGGCTGGTTTCTGTTGTTTATGTTCTTGGGCTTTCCTCTTACCATCTGGTTACCTCTGGTGTTGGTTGGTCTTGCTGTGTCTAAGAGGAGCTTTTCCCTTCTGTGGGCCTATGAGCCTGTGATCTTAAGTGTGTCAGCACTCCTAGAGAGACTAGCTCCCCACTGTGTGGGATTTGGGTGTAGAGGGGTATGGGACAACCTTAGCTCTTGAGGGCAGACTGAGACTGGAAAGATCCTGTCCCCAGCTGCTCCACTGTTCCTGTGCCCTATGGATTCCTGGAGGGTCCCTCTTTGGGCAGTTATTGGAGCGAAAGTCTATAACCTAATTTTTAAAAGCATGGACAGTCTTTGCATAACTACTTGTTAGAAGTTTTACATTAATTATTGTAACTATATTATTAGTAAGAAAATTGGAAAATATTATCAAATTTTGTGGACACCATCTAGTAAATAAAATTACTATTATGAATGAGTACAAGAAAATTACCATTTGGAATAACTAAAATATTTGCAAATGACCATTTTCCATTATCGTAAATTGTGAGTAGTGAACACATATATTATTGCGCAACTATACAATTTATATAAAACACATGTGTATGTGTGTATTTATTTATTTATTTTCACTGATTCACTTTATATCTGCTCACTGACCCCTCCAGCTCAGCCCTCCCACAATCCTTACTCCATCCTTCCCCCTTCTCCCCTGAGTAGGTGCAAGTATACCTGGGTATCCCCCGATCCTGGTACATCAAGTCTCTGCAGGGCTAGGTGTATCCTATCCCACTAAGGACAGACAAGGCAGCTGAGCTAGAAGAACATATTCCACAAGCAGGCAACAGCTTTTGGGATAGCCCTGACTCCAGTTGTTTGGGACCCAACAAGCTGCATATCTGTTACATATGTGTAGGGAGGCCTAGTCCAGTCTGTATATATTTTCTGGTTATTAGTTTAGTCTTTGAGAGCCCCAAGGGTCCAGGTGAGTTAACTCTGTTGGTCTTTCTGTTGAATTCCTATCTCCTTCCGGGCCACAATCCTTACTCTTATTCTTCCATAAAAGTTCCAAAGCTCCATCCACTGTTTGGCTGTGTATATCTGCATCTTTCTGAGTCAGCTGCTGGGTGGGGCCTCTCAGAGGACAGCCATGTTAGGTTCCTATCTGCAAGTATAACAGAGTATCGTTAATAGTGTCAGGTATTGGTGCTTGCCCAAGGGTCGGGTCTCAAGTTGGGTGGGTTATTGGTTAGTCATTCCCTCATTCTCTGCTCCATACACTGTCTCTGCATTTCTTATCTACAGGATAAATTTTGGGTCGAAAGTTTTCAATTGTCTTCTCTTCAAAAGTCCAAGAAATTTTGTAAATAAACTTTGGTATTTAACAGCGGTTTTATACCTAAAAGTTCTAGAACTGTTATTGTGTGAAACTATTACCTTTAGAAGGCTTGTAAGATGTTTATGGCAAAACATTTTGTCCTGAAACTGAATTTTCCAGAGCAGTTTTATGACTCCCAAGATGCATTATGTACATACCCTGGATGTTCTTGGATACAAACAAAACTGGCAAAAATAAGAAATAAAAAAATAAAAACCCTACTCCATCTGAAGAGGTTATACAGTTTTCAAGGTTTATGCACAAAGTAGCAAAGAGGATATCATTAGGCATGATACGTTTTAAATACCACACTTTTATCACAATGGATCCAAAGAATAATTCCTAGTTCAAATCTCTTACTATCATGGGTAGTTTTCATCTATACAAGTAGCATTCACGGTTGTGTATACAACTTTTCACTTGACTGATGTTATGAGATTGAATATTTGTGAATGAAAACATGTGAAGAAATAATAGTAATGGTTTTTCTTTTTGTCAAGTTTGTTTTCATGAAAGTAAATAAATGATTATTTGAGACCTGAAATTATGGTCTATACAAACTCCAAATTATGGAAGAGTTTCAGCATCAGTAAGATATCAATAACAGAACGTTATTGATATATTTTCTAGGAAAGAGTAGGGAATTAGAAACAATAGATTACCAGGAAAGGAAGTATCTCATGAGAATTTGTAAATAATGCAGTTAACAACATATCCAAATATTGATGCATGAATAAAATGTTTTATGGCCTTCAATTTGCCAACAATATTTTTTGAAACATACTGTCACCAAAACAGTGATAGGCAACATTTTACAATGTGAGTTGTCTATACATTCTCCCTAAATCTGTGATACTGAATATGCTTCAAAATGATAGGATTACTAGGGCTCATTTAGCCAATCCATTAGTACAGGTTTTTTAAATGAAAGTAAAATGAAATCCATTGTGAAGAACAAAGAACAGAGATAATTTCAAAGCTATGTAAGAAATATATGTAGACATGTACACAGAATAAGTATCAAACAGGACTTGAATAATGTATAGGAGGTGACAAAACACAAATGCCATAAGCGCTGATCATCGCTCATGGTCAAACATCATTAGGAATGTGACAATCTCTAAGGGAATCAAATAGATATAGCTACTTGGGTGAAGAATACATCTCTTTTAGGTCACCCAAATGAAGCATAACCATAGTGCAGGATGAGGAAGAATAGATAACATATGACTCTAAGCTGAAAATAACTAAAAGTGCTACATTGTGAGTGTATAAATACTGTTATCCACATAAATGATTAATTAAATCATGTGCTAACATTGGAATCTTGTACAATAGTTTTAGGTGATTTTTTCAAGCTTGCTCACGATATTACTATTGAAATATACTAGCTATTAGTTCTAAATTTTCAATTTATTTTCATTTCCTCATATTTAAAGACTCATAGAAATGGACAATGTCATGCTGCTGAATATAATATTAATCATTGAATTTTATAGGACTTTGTATGAATTTTTAAAAGAAACATTTTTGGCTATGGGAATACACATATATATATTCATTGTACTACAAAATGTCACTGAAATATGACAACTTCTAATTTGAGAATGGATTAATACAATTTTCACATTATTTTACTTCTAATTCATATATATTTATATATAATACACACCTTTCTCATTTCTCTCTCTTTCTTTTTCATATCCTGACCACAATTTCCCATACCTTCTTCTCTCCTTTCAGTCCTTCCCACAAACTCCCACTCCTAATTTACTCCTCTTCCATTTCTATTCAAAAAAGGGGAGGCCTTCCATGGATATCAACCAAATATGGCATGCCACTCTTATTGAGGCTGGACAAGACAACTCAGTAGAAGTAAAGCATTCCTAAAACAGTCAGAGACAAACAGCCCCTACTCCCAGTTAGAAGTTCCACAAGAAGATCAAGCTACAGAAGTGTAATATATATGGAGAGGTCCTAGGTCAGACACATTCAGGATGCCTGATTGTTGGTTCAGTTGCTGTTGGTCCCTATGAGCCCAGGTTGGTTGATTTGGTGGGTTTTCTTGTGGTGTTCTTGACCTCTCTGGCTCCAAAAATCCTTCCTCCCAGTCTTCAGTAGGATTATCGAGAACTGCCTAGTGTTTGGCTGTGGGAGTTTGTATCTGTGTCCACCATTTGCTGGGTGAAGCTTCTCTGATGACAATTATACTTGGTACCGATCTATGGGTATAGCAGAATATTATTAGAAATAATTTTCTATCCTAGGTCTTTGGGCTACCTATTCTCTATGTCCTGGCACTCCAGTCAGAGTTTGGGATGGGTTCCTTCTCATAACATGGATCTCAAGCTGGACCAATAACTGATTTGATACTCCCACAATATCTGTGCTACCTTTACCCCATTACATTTTGCAGACAGGGAAAGTTATGGGTTGAAGTTTTTGTGGCTCAGTTGGCATCCAAATCCTTCTATTGGAAGTCTTGTCTAATTACAAGAGATGGCCACTTCAGTATCAGTGTCCCCCACTGCTTAACTAAGGTTACCCCTATAGATTCCTGGGAGTTTCCGGTGCACTAGTTTTCTAACTCATCCAAGAGATGTACCCTCCTCCATTTAAGTTGCCTTTTTCCTGTTCTGTTCCCACCCACCTCTAACTAGACACCACCCCTTCCAATTCACCTTTGATGTCTATTCTATTTATACAGTGACCCATTTCTTTTTCTGAGATAAATTTTCTTTCTTTCTTCCTTCCTTCCTTCCTTCCTTCCTTCCTTCCTTTCTTTCTTTCTTTCTTTCTTTCTTTCTTTCTTTCTTTCTTTCTTTCTCTCTCTCTTTCCCTCCCTCTTTCTTTCTTTCTCTCTCTCTCTCTCTTTCTTTCTTTCTTTCTTTCTTTCTTTCTTTCTTTCTTTTTTTTTTCTTTCTTTCTCTCTTTACTTATTTTGAGACAGGGTTTCAATGTACAGCCCGGGCTGTCCTGGAACTCACTCTGTAAACCAAGCTGGCCTTGAACTCATAAATCTGCCTGACTCTGCCTCCCAAGTACTGGGATTAAAGGCGTGCACCACCACTGCCTGGCATAAGACAAATTTTCAATTAAATGCAGATAGGCCCCAAACAAAAACTCATGGTATTCCTATGTACTACCAGTATCTTCCCATGTGAAGGAATTATAGGTATGTAGTACTATGTCCAGTTTTACCTTTCTTTCAGATTTTGAAATATATGGAGTATGCTTTAAAATATACTAGAAATACATAGGTTTATGCTTATAGGTTAATGAACCATGAACTCTATTCTCTCTGCACAGACAGGACTTGATAATAAAGGTGGCAACCTTTTATATTCACTGAACATTTAAGAATTTTCTTTCAAAATAATTCCCTTCTCATTGAAGATGAGGAAAAAAATTCAAGTAAAAGGTAGTTAGTGAATATAAAATATGTCTGCAGTATCTTTGTTTCAACATCTGTTGTTCCATATGGATCCATAAATATTTGTAGCAAATAGTGAGTAAAGGAATTTCAACATTAATATGTCCACATATGCCAAGAAAAAAAGAAGGTATGTTTTCTTACATTCTTAATGGAAATAATCTTATCTCAAACTTGGAAGTCTCCTTGAGCAGGAAAATACAATCTAAATAAAGTTTAATGGAAAATGCAACTCAAACACTATGGCTCTGAAATCATCCATCTACTTATGTGGTCATCTGAAAGATATTATTTTAAAATTACATGTTTTTTTTATGAGGATAATGAAACAGAATAATCTAAAACTTCAATGAGTTGTTATGTTAATGAAGATCTGAACTTAATTTACTAGACATTGCGACTTCATAGACAAATTCTGTAATCAATGCCTATCTAATACAAGTCTTCTTGAACATCCTCTATCAAGAAAGTTAGCAAAACTTCAAATTCTATCATTACTGAGGGATTATTATATCCTAATGGCCATAGTAAGTGCCCAACCTGGGAGTTTTCATTAACATTTTCCATATATACTCTGAAGTAGTGCTTCTTGTTCTGCAACTAGGGACACAAAGAGAAAAAGTCCATTTTTTTTATCACTGATACTATGGTAAAATAAAAATATTATGTGTATATACTGATATGTAATTGCAAAACTACAGGTAAGCATTTATAAAATAAAATATTTTTCCTTTCTCCTTATGCATTTATAAGAGGCAACAAATGATAATTTGTTCATTGAATGGATTGTTTCTCCTAAATTTTACATGTACTGATATCTTCTTGGGTTTGAATTGCCATTGGTTTTTAAACTCACTCTCACTAAAATAGTCTCTTTCTTCCATCCTAGATAAGAGTAAATAACATCTAACAATGAACCTATAGACCTCTTATTTCATTTACTGAATGATCGTTTATTTAATAAAGAAAACATTTCCTTTGTGTACTTCTATTTTACTGTTCACTTTTATAATTCTGTGTTACAAATCAGTCCATTTTATATTTACTGTACAATTAACATAGATTCTCTACGTGTGTGCTAATGCATGCCTCTTTAATTTTGTACAATTTCTTGAAGCATTAACAATTCCTCTTCAAAGTTAATCATCATTTTAATTATATATTCAAACCTAAAATACAAATAGTTAAAAAGACAATTGTGTATAGGAAAATATGAATCACCTTTTAAATTCATTTTCGTTATTTGTAAATTATTTGTGTATGTGTCTTTGTGGTTCCTTAAGAACTGGGCATTTTTCCCTAATTGAGGAAATGACTGAAAATCTCTGGTAGAGATGCAAAATAAAAAAACCTGCTTTACAGCTTCTATAGGCAGAGAGATTACTGAACTCCCATTAAGGCTAAAAGCAAATCTAGATTGCAGCCCTAGGCCATTTTACACATACCACAACAGTATAAATGGAAAGGTCAATTAACTGATAGAGTACTTATCTTGGTCATCATCTAGCCTAAATATATTTTTTAAAATGACTATTTATACCTTACTTACCTTCAGTCTAATTTTGCCTCAATTTTTCAGCTTATGATGAAGGTTTTAGTTTTACTTCTCCAGTCATGAAATAGCCTCCTCTTTGCAATATTTTACACATGGGAGAGAGTCTGATTTTTCTGAAAAAGGAACTTAAATATCTTTAGCATGCTGTTTTCTTGATTATATAAATATGTGTACCTTTCCTGAAACTGCAGTTTAATTTGCAGCTTTTACTTGAAACTGCTTTGTGTTCTGTAACTTATATGTTTTTTTCTAGGCATTATAAAATCTATAGGTATTTGAAAAAAATTTCAGATTTTCCTTATTTATGAAATAATAACACATCATCTAAGTAACAGCAAGAAAGTACATTTGTGGGCCAAAAAAATATTTTACTACATATTCTGCTTGGTTGTTATTTGAAGAGAGAAATATGTTGTATATGCATGTTAAATACTCTGATACTTATGAACACTTTTTTCAAAGATCCAATTATCACTATAGTTATATAACAATTGTCTTTTTGGGAAAAGGGCAATATTAGACCAGAAGTAATTCATGCTCATCTGTTCTCCCTTCCTCCTTCCTCATATCTGGAAAGCACTTTTAAACTTATATATTTATAAACAAATGTTTTTTGAGTGGATTTGAACTGATGATGGCTTTATAATAACCAGTGCACATATTAGTCTCTACAATGAAGCAATATAGTAATGATTCTACATACTAAGGGAAGCAATGGTAATACTAGTATAAAATAACAATAATAATTAAAAATAATAATAAGTAAAGGTTACAGGAGCTCTGATATCATAGTCACTACATTTTGGTGGGAGAAAATAAAACTCACACTAATTCACACTATGATAAGTAACAAAAAACAGTACCAGAAGTAAAGAAATACATTAAGGTGATGGTGATAAGGGAATATTTTGCAATGTTAAGTAGAGTGACAACAATACCTTTAACATGCAAGGTAATGTTGATCAAAGAATGAAGGCTACTACCATAAATTAAATGCATAATCATCCCAAAACATACTTTGTAAAGGACTTTGTCAGTGCTACATCATCAATTTGACATTTTTTTCTATTATGATTATTACACTTTAGTTGATATTTGAGGACGAAAAGAAGATGTATATAAGTCCAATTCATTGAATTTTCCTTGTATAATTCTAGAAGATGTATTCTCAACCAGTATGGATGTTTGGCCACATAATTCTTGTTTATTTTTAATTTTCATATAAAGAAATGGCTTCCATTCTTACAATTTTAAAACATTGAATTTTATTCATTCTCCCTCTTAAATAACACTTTGTTTGGGATAGTGTGTGTGGATATGAAAGTGTTCTCCACTATGCTTTATCCTTGGGCTCTATGACTAGATGACAATAGTAGGCTCCTGTACTCTCCATTCTCTTGTCTCCAAACAGTTGTTGCCAAATATCTTCTAGGTTGCAAAATGGCCTGGTTAAGGACCACTGAACTATGCATGCTCAACCATTCATGATGGAAGATGAAACAAAGGGAGTCTCATGTAGTCATAATCTAGAAAAGTTTATTTGTAGATAGGATATGACAGAACTTGTAGATGTGAAGATAGCCAAATGTCTTATTATATTCTCCTCTACTACTTTTGGAAATATTCAATGGTTATTTCTCTTTTTTATAAAGAATTCATATTTCATTTATTTAGAATCAAGAATTGGTCAAAAAATTATAAACAGGATTTCATTAGCCTGTAGAACAATTATAATAGGCAACCAGTACTATATCCTAACATTACTATTGAGATGACAGAGACACACACAGATTTTCCACAGTCTTTCACACAATAAAGTTAAGGTTCAACTCTTTATAGTTTGCAACTCTAGATCACTTTATTTCCCCAATATTTGTATCTTCAGTATGTACTTTTTATCCTATCTAAGCATATAACTTATGTTAAAAATTAGAATTATACTTTTAAAAATTTTATCTGACACATAATTACCATAGATAATCAGAGTATACATTAGGATATTTTAAAAGCTGTACAATTGTAAGGATCAATGTAGAATGAATAGTATTTTAAAGGCTCTGAATTGTCCTGTTCTAAATTATTTAATAAATGAAGATGGAAAACGGTTCCGCCTCTAAAATTTGAATTTTGGATAAAAGACTAATCATGGCTTTAGTAAAAGGGTCTTCCACAGAATATTTTTGGACATATCTATTTTTAAATTATATTATATGAAAATCTTATTTTATAAGAAACCTTGCAGTGCATCTTACAACCCTGATGAGAAAAAGGAGAAGGAGGAAGATGAAGAAAGCTATACTTTCACCATTTAGCCCAATGTTTGACAGTAACAATATGCACAAGGAATATTTTCATGTTTCCACACTTAATCTACTGTGAAGCATAATTCTAAGGACAAAGTGTGAAGTCTTTTCAGTTAGAACAGACATGGGTATTTCTCATGCTCGCTTCATGTTACTAATCCCTTCCTCTCCCCCTCTACTCTTTTCTTCATGACAGTTATTGCCCAGTTCATACTCAATTTTCACTCTGTAACATACATTCTTTTCATTCCAAAATAATATGTTAGCTCTTTAATGGCAAGGGCTGGCTATCATAATTCTTTTTTCTGATACTTACATTAGGCGTAATATCTGTTCTGGTCATATTGCTTTATCTGCAAAAGGGTTTATTTCTAATTCCTTGTTTGGAAAGCCAATTTTTTTTTTTTAAGTTTTATTGCATTATAATGAGAAAAGTTACAAGATTTCAATTTATCTGAATTTGTTGGAAGGCTCATTTTCTAATCTAAGGATTTAAAACATACCGGATTTATACATACTTGGTTTGTACAGTTATTACATCTCTGTTTCATGGACTGCTGGCCCTTCGTTCCTTTGCCTCTGGCTTCCTGTTTTTATTTGTCTGAAATATTTTATTTGCTATACATAAGGAAATGTAACAATTTGGAGATCAATTTTTTTTTCTTCCACATTCAATAATGGCAACATTTGAGTCATTATTCAGCAGAGACTTTAAATGCCTCCTTATATTCATGCAGGTCACATCATTACACAGCAGTTGGTCATTTTGTTGTTGTTATTGTTCTTCAGTTTGGAAAAGGGAAGCAGGTGTCTTGCTTGTGCTGATTGTAACACTAATGATATCGACAAAGGAGAGTCCCGAGGGCCAGCTGTATTTAGGAAAAAGCTCTCAAATCAAATAATGGAGTATAATTTATTTGTTAAGGAATAAAACTGATGAACTGGTAGGTATCTGCATTTTTCCAGTGCTCAGTGAGTCAGCTGTGTTCAGTTTCTATTTCTGTATCACAATTCTCAAATCCCAGAGGAAAGGCTTAACTCCATGAAAGACAGAGAGAATAAACATTGCGGTCATATAAAACAGCTGTAGCAGCCTTGACTTTAATTTTCAAAGGGACGTTTTCATTCAGAGCATTTACCATATATTCATTTTTATTCTACAAATAACTTTCATGTCAAATTTTACATTTATTCATCTGGGCGCTAAAGAAGAAATTAAAATAAAGAGCTTGTTCTCTAAGGTGAGTCCCAAGTGCTATTTCAAAGTATTGCAGGTTTAACAAACAGGCTCAATAAAAGCAGTCTCCACTTTGCTTCAATAAATGGAGAGTTTGCCCATGTCCTTGACTAGAAACTGTTGTTCTGTCTTTATGTTTTCAGGTTTTTACCACCTTGTTATGTGTGCTGATAAAGGTTTTTTCTTTTCTTTTTTAATCTATACATTTTGAAGGCAGTCCTTTTAAATGAAAATACTCAATCCCAACCACTTCTAGGACTTACAGAGAGATGATCTTAAGTGCCATTTTATGTTTCCAGCACCTATCTGTTTTTAATCTCATTGCCTATGTTTTCAGCACTTATCTGTTTTTAATTTCATTGGAAATTAGGATAAGTTAAACTTACCTAGTAAACTTCTATGCAAGAGTGTATTTATTCAAACTCTGAGCAAAACATAGATGCCATTCAGACATTAAGGATAATTATATTACTGAAACCAACACCCAATGCATTTCTTACTCATTCTTTTAGCATATGATTGAATTTTTAAAAAATCACAAAGAATGGTTTGACAGTTTTCACATACATATACTAAAACATAATATACTTCAACTAGATTTGGGCTATTACAGACCTTAACATGCATTATGACCTTGATCTGAAAAGCATGTTTGGTTTGCCCAGAAACTTAATCATAAGAAGCCATAAGTAGAATCCTTCTTCTTTACTGCCCTTTTTCTAGGACCAGAAAATTTATTGCTCATGGGACAGGTAGGATATGAACAATGGTCCAAATAGAGTACAGGGTTATCTCATCTGTGTGAAAACTGCTGCTGAAAATCGATGTGACCTCTGCTACACTGTCATCCCAGTTCCCACCCTCTGTGTCCTATTTGTCTTTTGGTAGAAGCTTAGATCTGTGTGCTGTCTCTATGTGTCTCTCTTGGGCCAGATTATCAAAATGAATCATTGCCTGCATACCTCTTATATTTCTATTTATTTTCCTGGAGTTGACTAGGTCTGATGAAATATGATTCTTTGTACATTTGATCTTCACTGCAGCAAGCAGCACCTAATTCAGCTGTGTCTATCTCTTTAAAGAAGAGTAATACTATTTTGAAACTTCAATCTACTGTACAGTAACATTACAAACTATAGACCACACAACCTGTCTTCATAATCAATAGCAATTTTCCTTTCAGCCAATTTAATGGTATTTCTTTCATCTTCAAATAGACTTCTAGTGATTTTAACATACTTATAATTTTGTTTTATGCATGCTGAATATATCACATCTTTTCAGGAAGAATACCTCTCAGATACTCACTTCTGAGGTTATCTGTTTGTATTGAGTGATATGTGACAAGAAATCCATTAATTGTAAATTCTATCACTAACAAAAATATTTATTCAGGGAATATTATGTTGTCTCAATCAGCAAGAAGTCAATGTTTTGTTTGTAGCAATTGATTCTGAAAAAAATGAATGTAGCATGAATAATTTTGTACTTTGATTTGCAATCATTAATGTAAAGAT
>NC_045030.1:112638500-112647343 GCF_008632895.1 Mastomys coucha
GTAGCATGAATAATTTTGTACTTTGATTTGCAATCATTAATGTAAAGATATAACATTTTTCTAATTTCTGTACAAAGTGTACAATACTTGTGAAGTTTTTCCTTTTATTGTGCCCACATGGAGAAGATGAATACATAGTTAACAAAGACAAGCATTTCTCACCTAGTTATGAAGTTTATTTAAAATCATTAGTGATGTTTGCTGAGAGAGGTTTCAAGGTACAGGCATTTTATTTTTATTAGATATTATTTGAAATGGAAAATTGTTTATGAATGAAGCTTACATCATTTTTGCTGATTACTACCTGAATAATTGTTTACAAGCTTCATACCTACCATTAGAGGATGGAAGAGACTAGGAGGGGAGAGAAAGGGAGAAGGAAAGAAGTAAGGCAGGTAGAGGGAAGGAGACATTGAGATTCAGTAAGGAGCTTAGGTTAGCTGGGCATGTTGATGCATGCCTCAACCAACACTCATGAGATTGAAGTAGAAAGACAGCATATCAGAAACCATCCTGAGTTACATAGCCAAACTATATATCAAAAATATGTGAAGAGACAGGTTAATTTTAATGATTCATGTTGAAATAATTAAATGCTGTGGGAACACAACCAAAAGGTTATGTAGAATATATGTGGTGGGAAAGATGGCTCAGTGGTTAAGAGTCTTGACTGTTCTTCCAGAGGTCCTGAGTTTAATTCCCTGGAACTACATGGTGGTTCACAACCATCTGTAATGGGATCTGATGTCCTCTTCTTGTGCATCTGAGGACAGCTACAGTGTGCTCATATACATAAAAAGTAATTTAAAAAGAAAAAATATAAAACATGTAACTATGAGCAAAACTATCCTTTTAGTGTTCTTTTAACATATTCTTTGGGGAAATAATATTTACAACTTTCTGTCGAAAATAGGATTAGTAACAGTTTTGGTTATTGAAACCTTTAAAACTTCTTTTTACATTAGAATTAAAATAATTGAAAATTTTATTTTTTATTTTCATGTTACATTTTCATAACCTTGAGGGAAATTTTTTAACTTTAATATGTCTAGTTATAGTTGATTTTTATATACCTAGAAAATAGGTTCTTCTCCCACATGCTGACCACAGTCTCCCCTTCCTCCACTCATCCCAGCTCTTTCCCACCTCCCCACTTCTGCGAGTCTGCTCCCCCTCAGTTTCCTTTTCAGAAAAAAGCAGGACTCCAAGAGATGACAGTTAAATATATATATTTAAGTTTTGCTATTGCATTACTGAAATTCAGAAACTAAAATGCATAGATTAACTGAACTGTTAATAAGACATGAGTCATGTATGAGTTCTGAAATATTAGTAGTTGAGTTTGTTTGCATTGGAAGATTGTCTTCCTAGAAAATTTTACTTGATATCATGTAAACTGTTCCCACTTCCAGATATAGAATAAACTATTATATAGTTTATGTACATCTCATAACAGATTATTTTATATATATTATATATATATATGTATATATATATATATTAAATAATAATCAAAACTGGAATTAACGCTGAAAATGCCCAAAGTCTGAGCAAGTAGATACTATCTAAATAAAAGTTAGTATATTCACTGAAAGAAGTCTTACCAAGCAATGAAAAGGAAAAAATAGCCACACATGTATTTATGAAGAACATGTGGAGAAATTTAGGTGTCCTGAAATGTATTTGTTTTTATGGTTAAAAACTTATGCAAAATTATTTAAAATTACTATTATAATATATTAATGTATTTTATGTAAATTATACATCAATGAAGGCATTAAAAATAATGACAATGAGTAGGTAAGAAGTTTCATACATAGACAAACATATTTGAAAGATTAGATGTCAACATATACATCTGTTGGTAGCAATCTGATTCTCTAGTTTACAGATATGACATCATTTTAATACCCATGACTTAGTTTTAAAAAGAAAAATGTTATATATATCTGTTACAAATGACTTGGTAAAACATTTGAGTTATTAATTTGTGAACCTTCTGACATTAATTTTATCTTTACAGAAGAAGTACCAGCTCAAGTCCCAATGATGAAGTCACCCGTGGACAAGATCCAGTTGGCTCCTGGACAGGCATTGCCCCCTGGATTCCCTGGACCATTCATTTTTGCTGATAGTCTGTCTTCTGTGGAGACTCTGTTGACCAACATTCAGGTCAACAATATTTCTATAAACAAAATAAATGTAATACAAAACATTAGCACCTACATGAATTATTTCCTATTTGAGAATTTAAAACAGATAAGATGAACTGGGTACCATTTGCTGTACTTTGACAGGGTCTACTGAAAGTGGCTTTGGATAACGCTCGCATCCAGGAGAAGCAGATTCAGCAGGAAAAGAAGGAACTGCGAATAGAGCTCTTCAGAGAAAGAGAAATTAGAGAAAACTTGGAGAGACAACTTGCAGTTGAGCTTCAAAGTAGAAGTAAGTTGAACAAGTTCAATTAAATTGTGAATATTGTGTTGCAAATCATATTCTTGCTAACAGAAACACTTCCAGGGATAGCATATACCTGCTAAAGGTGAACAACAAACTAAAAACAAATAGTAGTGACTAAGTCACATAGTAGTAAGAAAGTTTTTCACTAAGAGATAATGAATTGAATTTGTATTTTGAGCCAGTTAAATATTTGAAAACACACATTGTTATTGTCCTTTTATATTCCCAGAAAATGTATATGGGTATAGATAGTGTCACTTGATCTTACATAAAAAAAAATTTCTTTTTCGAAGGCACAGAGCTATATTCTGGAATTATAAAGTAAATAAAACTTAGTTTCTCTCCTTGAGGAATTTACATTGTATAAGCCTAACACAACCAGAAATTTTCAAAACAAAGTGAGTAATCACATATGATTTGCATGAAAGTGATTAGTTATTTTAGCTTATTAAAGTTGTACAGTGTTAAAACCATATCCTCTGAAGTTAATGACTGAGTCTGAGCCTTAAAGAATCAATAGTCAAAAGTTAAAAGAGCATACAAGCATTCATTTTAAGTATTGTGCACTAGTCAGGGAAACAAACACAACAAAAAGTTCATACATAGGTGAGTGTATACAGTTCAATTTTCGGGTGGCTTTGAGTATATCAAATTGTATGGTGAAAGACTATACAAAAAGATGGGAGTAGAAGTGAAATTATGAGGAAAAGTTTTAACTGTGTAAATGATGACCTTGGATTTTACCTTGTAAGCAATGGAAAGTATCAGAAACTAAGCAAGGGAAAAAAGTTTCATCTTTTTTGCATACTTCACATTAATGAGGTGGTGATTTTTTCAACTTCTTTTTTGAGAATATAATAACATTTCTCTAAAGACTCTCATATAACCCTCCTGGCTTTCCTTCTACTACATGAGCTCTTTACTTCCTAATTGTTATTGTATGTATATAAGTATAGGTGTATACATCTATATTCCTAAATATAGCCTACCTGCCCATATAATGTTACTTGTGGTCATGTTTTTTTTTAAGGCACTGAACAACAAATTTATGTGCTCTTCCATAGGTAAGATTATCTCTCCACTTTCAGCTTGCTTTAGTTTCATACTTATTTAAAGGCTTGGAGCATATCCATTCATAATGTCCTCATTCAGGTCATGATTAGGTAGTCATGTTCCTGTGACAAGGGTGCAGCTTTTTTTTTTTTAATTTATTAGATATTTTCTTTATTTACATTTCAAATGATATCCCTTTTCCGGTTTACCCTCCGAAAACCAAAACAAAACAAAACTCTATTCCCTAACCAAACTCCATGCTCACCAACCCATTCTCTCCTGCTTCCTGGCCCTGGCATTCTGCTACATTGGGGCATAGAGCCTGCACAGGACAAGAGGCCTTTCCTCCCATTGATGACAAACTAGTCCAGCCTCTGCTACAAATGCAGCTGGTGCCATGACTCCCAACGTGTGTACTCTTTGGTTGGTGGTTGAGTCCCTGGGAGCTCTGAGGGTACTAGTTAGTTCATATTGTTGTTCCTCCTAAGGGGCTGCAAACACTTCAGCTCCTTGGGTCCTTTCTCTAGCTCCTTCATTGGGGACCCTGTGCTCAATCCAGTGGATGGATGTGAGCTTCTACTTTGTATTAGTCTGGCACTGGCAGAGCCTCTCAGGAAAGAGTTATATCAGGCTCCTATCAGCCAGCACTTGCTGACATCCACAATAGTGTCTGGGTTTAGTGATTGTATATGGGAAGGATCCCCAGATGGGGCAGTGTCTGGATTGTCCTTCCTTCAGTCTCTGCTCCACACATTGTCTCTGCAATTCCTTCCATGAGTACTTTGTTCCCCCTTCTAAGAAGGAAAGACATATCCAAACTTTGGTCTTCGTTCTTGAGTTTCCTGTGGTTTGTTGATCTTATCTGGGGTATTCCAAGCTTCTGGGCTAATATCAACTTATCAGTGAGTGCATACTATGTGTGTTCTTTTATGATTGGGTTACTTCACTCAAGAAGATATTATCCAGATCCACCCATTTCTCTAAGAATTTCATAAATTCATTGTTTTTAATACCTGAGTAGTACTCCATTGTAAATGTATACCATGTTTCTGTACCCATTCCTTTGTTGAGGGACATCTGGGTTGTTTCCAGTTTCTGGCTATTATAAATAAGGTTGCTATGGAGATGGTGGAGCATGTGTCCTTATTACATGTTGGAGCACCTTCTGGATATATGCCCAGGAGTGGTATAGCTGGATCTGTTGTTAGTACTATGTCCAATTTCCTGTGGAACTTCCAAACTGATTTCTAGAGTGCTTGCAATCCCATCAGCAATGAAGGTGTGTTCCTCTTTCTCCACAGCCTCTCCAGCATCTGCTGTCACCTGGGTTTTTCATCCTAGCCATTCTGCCTGGTATGAAGTAGAATCTCAGGGTTGTTTTGATTTGAATTTCCCTGATGACTAAGGATGTTGAACATTTCTTTAGGTGCTTCTCAACCATTCAGTATTTCTCAGTTGAGAATTCTTTGTTTAGCTCTCTTCCCCAATTTTTTATAGGGTTATTTGGTTCTCTAGAGCCTAACTTCTTGAGTTCTTTGTATATATTGGCTATTAGCCCTCTATCAAATATAAGATTGGTAAAGATCTTTTCCCAATCTGTTGGTTGCTGTTTTGTCCTATTGAAAGTGTCCTTTGCCTTATAGAAGCTTTACATATTTATGAGGTCCCATTTGTCAATTCTTGATCTTAGAGCATAGCTATTGGTATTCTGTTCAGGAAATTTTCCCCTGTGCCTATGTGCTCCAGGCTCTTCCCCACTTTGTTTTCTATTAGTTTCAGTGTATCTGGTTTTATGTGGAGGTTCTTGATCCACTTGGACTTGAGCTTTGTACAAGGAGATAGGAATGGATCAATTTGCATTCTTCTACATGCTAACTGCCAGTTGAGCAAGCACCATTTGTTGAAAATGCTGTCTTTTTTCCACTGGATGGTTTTAGTTCCTTTGCCAAAGATCAAGTGACCATAGGTGTATGGGTTCATTTCTGGGTCTTCAATTCTATTCCATTGATCCAACTGCTTGTCACTGTATCAAGACCATGCAGTTTTTATCACAATTGCTCTGTAGTACAGCTTAAAGTCTGGGATGGCGATTCCACCAGAGGTTCTTTTATTGTTGAGAATAGTTTTTGCTATCCTATGTTTTTAGTTATTCCAGATGAATTTGCAAATTGCGCTTTCTAATTCTATGAAGAATTGAGTTTGAATTTTGATGGGGATTACATTGAATCTGTAGATTGTTTTTGGCAAGATGGCCATTTTTACTATATTAATCCTTCCAATCCATGAGTATGGGAGATCTTTCTATCTTCTGAGATCTTCTTCAATTTCTTTCTTCAGAGACTTGAAGTTCTTGTCATACAAGTCTTTCACTTGCTTAGTTAGAGTCAAAACCAAGGTATTTTATATTATTTGTGACCAATATGAAGGGGGTTGTTTCCCTAATTTCTCTGTCAGCATGTTTATCCTTTGTGTAGAGGAAGGCCACTGAATTGCTTAAGTTTATATCCAGGAACTTTGTTGAAGTTGTTTATCAGGTTTAGGAGTTCTCTGGTTGAATTTTTGGAGTCACTTAAGTATACTATCATATCATCTGCAAAGAGTGATATTGACTTCCTCCTTTCCCATTTGTACCCTTTTGATCTCCTTTTGTTGCCTAATTGCTCTGGCTAGGACTTCAAGTACAATATTGAATATGTAGGGGAGAGAGTGAGCAGCCTTGTCTAGTCCCTGATTTTAGTAGGATTTCTTCAAGTTTCTCTACATTTAGTTTTATTTTGGCTACTTGTTTGCTGTATATTGCTTTTGCTATGTTTAGGTATGATCCTTAAATTCCTGATCTTTCCAAGACTTTTATCATGAAAGTGTGTTGGATTTTTTCAAATGCGTTCTCAGCATCTAATGAGATGATCATATGGTTTTTTCTTTGAGTTTGTTTATACAGTGGATTATGTTGATGGATTCTATATATTGAACCATCCTCCAACTCTGGGATGAAGCCCTCTTAATCATGATGGATGATCACTTTGATGTGTTCTTGGATTTGATTTGTAAGAATTTTACTGAATATTTTGATATTCGTAAGGGAACTTGTTCTGAAGTTTTCTTTCTTTGTTAGGTCTTTGTGTGGTTTAGGTATCAGAATAATTGTGGCTTCATAGAATGAATTAGGTAGAGTACCTTCTTTTTCTATTTTGTGGAATAGTTTGAGGAGTATTTGTATTAGGTTTTGCTTGTAGGTCTGATAAAATTCTCCACTAAACCCATCTGGTCCTGGGCTTTTTTTGGGAGACTATTAAAGACTGATTCTATTTTTTAGGGGATATTGGACTGTTTAGATCATTTATCTGATCTTGATTTAACTCTGGTACCTCTTATCAGTCTAGAAAATTGTCCATTTCATCCAAGTTTTCCAGTATGGTTGAGTATAGGCTTTTGTAGTAGGATCTCATGATGTTTTGGATTTCCTTGGTTTCTGTTGTTATATTTCCATTTTCATTTATGATTTTGTTAATTATGATACTGTCTTTGTGCCCTCTAGTTAGTGTGGCTAAGGGTTTATCTATTTTGATCTTCTCAAGGAACCAGCTCCTGGTTTGGTTGATTCTTTGTATAGTTCTTTTTGTTTCCACTTGGTTGGTTTCAGGCCTGAGTTTGATTATTCCTGAATACTCCCCTTGGGTGAATTTCCTTCTTCTTGTCCAAGAACTTTCAGATGTCCTGTCAAACTGCTAATATATGCTCTCTCCACTTTCTTTTTGGAGGCACTCAGAACTATTAATCTTCTTCTTCAGACTGCTTTCATTGTGTCCGATAAATGCTATGTTGTGACTTCATTTTCATTAAACCCTAAAAAGTCTTTAATTTCTTTCTTTATTTCTTCCTTGACCAAGTTATCATTGTATAGAGTATTGTTAAGCTTCCACATACATGTAAGCTTTGTATTGTTTATGTTGTTATTGAAAACCAGCTTTAGTCCATGGTGATATGATAGGATGCAGGGAATTATTTCAATCATCTTGCATCTGTTGAGGCCTGTTTTGTGACCAATTATATGGTCAATTTTTGGAGAAGGTACCATGAGTTGCTGAGGAGAAGATACATCCTTTTGTTTTAGGATAAAATATTCTATAGATATTTGTTAAATCCATTTGTTTCATAATATCAGTTAGTCTCACTGTGTCTTTGTTTAGTTTCTGTTTCCAGAGAGTGGGGTGTTGAAATCTCCCACTATTATTGCGTGAAGTCCAATGTGTGCTTTGAGCTTTAGTAAAGTTTCTTTTATGAATGTAGATGCCCTTGCATTTGGAGCATTGAAGTTGAGAATTGAGAGTTCATGTTGGTAGATTTTATCTTTGATGAATATGAAGTGTTCCTCCTTATCGTTTTTGATTACTTTAGTTTGAAAATTGATTTTATTTGATATTAGAATGGCTACTCCTAGCCGGGTAGTTGTGGCATACACCTTTAATCCCAGCACTTGGGTGGCAGAGGCAGGCGGATTTCTGAGTTTGAGGCCAGCCTGGTCTACAGAGTGAGTTTCAGGACAGCCAAGGCTACACAGAGAAACCCTGTCTCGAAAAGAAAAAAAAAGAAAGAAAGAAAGAAAGAAAGAAAGAAAGAAAGAAAGAAAGAATGGCTACTCCAGCTTGTTTCTTGGGACCTTTGGCTTTGAGAATTTTTTTCCAGCCTCTTATTCTGAGGTAGTGTCTGTCTTTGTCACTGTGGTGGGTTTCCTGTATGCAACAAAATGTTGGGTCCTGTTTCTGTACCCAATCTGATAGTCTATGTCTTTTTATTGGGGAATTGAGCCCATTGATATTAATAGATATTAAGGAAAAGTAATTGTTGCTTCCTGCTATTTTTGTTGTTAGATGAGGAATTCTGTTCATGTGTCTACTACTTTTAGTTTCATTGAAAGATTACTTTCTTGCTTTTTCTAGGATGTAGTTTCCCTCCTTGCATTTTGTTTTCCATTTATTATCCTTTGAAGGGCTGGATTTATGGCAAGATATTGTGTAAATTTGGTTTTGTCATGGAATTCCTTGGGTTTTCCATCTATGGTAATTGAGAGTTTTGCTGGGTATAGTATCCTGGACTGGCATTTGGGTTCTTTTAGTGTCTGTATAATATCAGGCATTTGTGTTCTTGTAGGGTCTGTATGACATCTGCCCAGGATCTTCTAGCTTTCATAGTCTCTGGTAAGAAGTCTGGTATAATTCTTATAGTTCTGCCTTTATATGTTACTTGATCTTTTTCCCTCAATGCTTTTAATATTCTTTCTTTGTTTTGTGCATTTGGTGTTTTGACTATTATGTGACAGGAGGAATTTC